>NC_052050.1:128736489-128965459 GCF_903992535.2 Arvicola amphibius
AGAAAGGAAAACTGCTCCAAAATGGGAAAGATTTTGAGCAGAGATAGGTTGTAAGTGGAAACTCCTCACCTGGTCTCGTGCAGTGGCTCCTGACTCAATGGGATGGCTCATTCCCCTGAGCCTACGTGTCAAGATGAAAAAAGGCGAAAAGCAAATTTTGTGTTTAGGGTTGAGTCTCTTCAGTAACATATCTCACCGTATATGTGTATATCTCGCTGTGTATATGCAAATGTTTCAAATGAACATGAAGCTTCCGGTCCTCAGCAGTTTTAATCTGGGATGGTCAATCTATAGATCTTCTCCCATCTTTTTCAGTGTTTGCTCACTTTGAAGAATGAACATTTTCTCTGACCTAAATATGCCACTCGCCTTCCAAGATCACACAAAACTTAACAGCTGCAAGCAGCATCTGTTCTGAGAACTGGTCCCCAGGACCCATCCTGGTCAATGCTAGGAAATGCACAGTTTAGCCTCCATCCCATTAGTCTGGGATTTACTGGACGCTTGCTGCCTGCCTATGCCTGGGAAGGTCTCAGTAAGGAGAACAGACCCATGGCTCCTGTCTTGAAAATATTCTATATTTTCTTGCTTACTTTCTTTGCAGCCCTTTTTCTCTTCTTTTGGCTCATAATTTTTAGGCACAGATTATCTCTTTCCTTTTAGTCAAAAGCTAGGTCAAGAATCTTATAAACCCTTCTCTCGAAAGAACACATACTGTGTTTCCTTTTCTGTGTGTGGGCCAGGGAGGGAGCTGTATTTTAACTGAAATGAAGCTTTGAAGGAGCACGATTTATAATGACCTTTGTAATAGTCACGAGGAAGGGACTCTTCCATGTCTCACAGCGGCAGTGAAGACAGGAAGCCCTTCTGTAAACAGGTGAACACTGTCAAGAAAGTTGGGAAGGGTTCTGCTCACAGCTTGGAGGTTGAGGGGAGAAGACACTTAAGCAGAAGCAATCTCACTCCTTCGACTAGCTTTCGAAAGGCCAATGCCTGTATCGTCTTATTGAAATCTCTGAGCAGCCTGTGAGACACTTGTACTTATGTTGTGCTATGTCTGTTTAATGAAGAGAAAAGAGAGGTTTACTTTGGATGAGTAGAAAACACGGAGCCGATGACCCTGCCAAGGGCAAGAGTGCAGAAGTGTGAATTATAACTGTGCTCCCCGGCAGTCTTCATTAGCAAACTGTACGCTAGGAATAGCTAGCATCTTACTAGGAAAGCTTGTTTAAAAGGTGATATTAAACATGTACCTTTGCATCTCTAAGCCTTTGGCAGCTTCTAAGTAGAGGTTCTAAAGCCCTGTTCGTAATTAGATTTTTCCAGTGTATTATAATTGAGGTTTGATTCAATTTCAGAATTTCAGCCTTTCGGGGAGAGGGGGTTCTAAAAATGGGCATAGCCAGATAAGCCTTGGATGATTAGATTCATGTGGCTCATGAGACAGGGTTGCCTCAAGGGAAAAATCCTTTATCTGTTATAAGGCAGTTGCATGAGCAGAGTATCTCCGTGATAACAAAATCCAATTCTTTTAGGTAAGGTAAATTTAATTAGAGAATGTCAGAACTGAGAATTAAGTCAGGGTGTCAAAACAAGACCCGTGCAAAGACCTTACCGAATTGAAGATTACAACTATTAGATTAGAGCCACCTGTTTCAAATGGCCCAGCCCGGTTTTTATTTTTGCTTCATTTAAACAATTTAATGTTCTTAGATTACATTAGGGCCATTTATTCAGCAGAAGTCTATCATATAAAATGAAAAGAAAGAAAAAAGAAGGAGAAGAAAAGTGGACTCCAGGCGGATCTAGTCAAATTGTTCTGAATGAGAAAGTGTGTTTTCCTCCCTTTTGAGTGTGTCACGGTTTCAGTCTGTAGCCCTGGCTGGCCTGGAACTTCCTGTCTATTCCAGACTGGCATCAGCCTTGCAGCAATCCTGGCTCTGTCTCCCAAATTCTGGGATTACAGACATATACCAACATGCCCGGCAGAGGAGACACGTGACTTTTAAAGACATATTTACCTAGACCCTTGCTCTGTTTGTCTCTGTATATAAGAAAATATGAATCATATAAATTAATCTCAGGGAGTAGACCCCAATTGTGACTTCACAGGTGACTTGCTCCTGATTCTTAGTTTGTCAGTTCTCCCCCCAGGAAGCCTCCCCACCCGTGAACAGAAGGGGTGACGTGATTTCATCTTCTCCTAACGTCATACCTGTGGTTCAGCTTCTAAGTTGATTTTGAAAGGATGTGCTTTTCCATCTTCAGACACCTGTGGCGACCATAAGCGGGTTTCTGCCCTGCAAACAAAACAAAGCTTGCAAACTCGAAATCTCAATCCAGACCCTTTCAAAATACACAGTTTCCCATTCTAGCTGTGAAAAACACTAGCAGTCTTGATTAGTTTAAGCCAGAAGAATCTAGTGTCTACTTACTCTGCATGTCCCCATTTTGTTAGTCTTATTTTTTTAGGGTACTTTTGAGGACTTGAGAACAGAGCAAGTGCATGGTGCGGTCTCCAGTGGAAGAACATCAGAAGAGGACACTTAGAGACACACTGCAGAGAGCAAGAGGCAAACTCCATGGATCTCTCTTCTCTTCTATCCTTCTAAGGCCACCACTGTAGCCACAGGGAGAGATTGGCCACACGGCTGTGTGACTGGCATCAAAGAGCTGTGGTTTGCTCAGCTCTTATGTGTCTGTGGCTCAGAACCAAAGGCGTGGATAAGAAAGAATCTATTTTACTGCATGAGGGCTATGGATGGCTAATAGATTGAGTCTTCTGTACCGACGGAGAGGGATATGGGTACTATGGCAACATGATAATCACATGAGAACGACCCCTATAACCAATTATTATTTCATTATTTTTAGCTTCATACCAAGGCTCTCATAACAAGAAGCTGGGATCAAATTTCAGCTTTAGGAGATAGGCTAGAAGCATCTGCAAATGTACTATACACATATATATTCCCCACACCTTGTAGTAGTCTTTGGGATGAATCTGTACAGACCAGCCTGCAGTAGAAAGGAAATTAACAAGCAAATGTAATATGGTCATGTTGGGGCAAATCAAGAGAGTCTTTGAGGGGCACCTTTCAATGCTATTCCACTGCACAGAGCGATGGTCCAGCCGTTCACTCTGCTTTGTGTTTTCATGGCTATAATTATTTTCAAGGTCAAGTCACTAGGCTACTCTATGAAGAAGCCATTCGTTTGCATGATTTAAATTTTGACATTTCAGAGAATTTTGTTTTTAAAAATTGGTTCATCCACACATGCTAGACTGGCCAGTTTCAGTGAATACAAGAATAAAGTGGCTGATACATAAAAAAACAGAAACAAAAACACAAAACAAAACAAAATAAAAACCCATCAAAATTTTAGGTCTATGACATTTCTCACAAAGCAGATGAGGCCATTTAGAGTTCTGATTCGGGTTCTCCTGAAAACCAGATCAAGTTTTGACCCCATTAGCCAAGGCGCACCTGTCAATCTTGAGACACAGCTGATACCCTGCGGCTTTAATCCTGTCCTGTGCATCTGCATGGGTCATGGACTCCGTACCAAAGCCGTCAATAGCCAGGATGACATCTCCAGGACACAGGTTGGCAGCTGCCGCCTTGCTTCCCGGAGTGATCTGGAAGACGTATCAAGACACCGTTTAAAATCCAGTCTCCAGCAGTCTCTTGCGTTTTATACTTAATGTTTGTATGTCACCCTGGAAAGCTTTTCAGTGTTTTAGGTGTTGTGAAATCGTAACCCTAATTTTAAAGAACTTTTGGTTGACCAATTGTGCTATTTTATTAAGTTAAATAATTTTGTTTCATACTAGCCATGTTTTCAGAGTCATCCTACCGCTTGTTATCATTTAAATATTTTCTATAACTACATCTATAAATGTTTTCTTTGTTGAAAATCAATACTTTGTTGTTAAACAGAACTTTCTATTTGGAGATAGCTTTCTACATTTTGGCGACTTTGGTACTTGAATTGAAACTACTTTAGCAACTTGCTATATTTTCATTTTTAACATTGTGAGGGGGCAGCATGAATTGGATATTTATAGTCCATACATTCATATGATTAATTTCTTTTGAAGTGATGACTTTGGAGGAAAAGCCCCTGGGAAGGGTCAGCAGTCTAAACCCATCATGACCGAGACTAGCGCCCTCACAAACAGACTTTTCGAAACAGCTTCGTTGTTTTTCTGCCTTTTTTTTTTTTTTTTTTTTGTAAGAAAGCAAGCAGTTAATTACTTGAAATCTGGCAGGGTGCCCTTGCAAGGCCCCAACCATGTTAGTACCCTAACTTCAGATTTCTATCTTTGAGAATGGCAAGAAATGATTTTTGCTGTTGAAAAGTCACCCAGTTATAATAGCTTAAATTAAGACAGAATGCCTGAGTGTAGAAATCTGAGGAGAGAATCACTCTTGAACTGACAAGAAACCTGAAAATATAAACATTTATAACATTCAAGAGACCTGAAGTCACTGGGAAGAAATACGGAACCTCAAGGAAAGATGGATGCCTCCAAGGAAGGAAGAGCACACGTCTGTGCATGGACCACCTGTGATGGAGCAGGGAGGAAGAAGAGGTCATAATAGTTGCTGTTAGATAAGACAGTAGATTGCTAACTGTTAGGGGTGAGTTAGCATAAATGTAAAGAACCTCTGGGAACCAATGACACAAAGAAAATTTGCATTCAGTCTTGCTATCTTCTCCACGAATGAAGAACAGGTGGAATAAACAGAAAACACCTGATAAGATAGATTTTAAATAAACCAGAATAGTAACTACTTTAAATATAAATGGTCTAAACATTTTACTTAAAATTCAGAGATTTTTTTCAAAATAGGGGAAAAGCAAGATTCATTTTTTTTCTTTCTACCAGAAAGGTGTATGATTCTTTTAGAAGTGGAAATAAAAGGAATGATTCAGGACATAGGAACATATATGTTACAGTATTTTTAATGGTTAGAAAGAGAAAATGTGGAATGTTAAATCTACTGGATATCCACTTAAAAATCAAAGGTTGCTTTGATTACCGCTCTTTTTTTCTGGGTAAAAGTTTCTCTCAGTTTTCTGTCTTGTCCTCACATGGCTATCTTCCTAGCTAAATGTCTGGTCATCTGACACCTGTCCCGCTCTTCTTTATCCGTGATTCAATGGTCATTTTGATTTCCTTTCAGTTTTTAAGCAGAGCAATTCTGTACCTCCTTAAGGTCTTCCTGCATAGTTATTTCTGTCTGAAATACTTTTCACCTGGTGGCTGCTTTTTAATCCTTTGGGTTTAGATGCAAATGATGCATTTTAGAATTTCCTGTAAAGTTCTGGAGTGGTTTTTCTCTAGTCTCCTGACCTCATTATTCATTTTTATTGTTTATTTCCTTCATGAAGATCATCTTTAATTCTGTGTTTGTTTAGTTGCTTGTGTGTTACTGTCTTCTCAAGCTCATCTGACAGAGGGCCCTGACTTAGGCTGATTTGACTGGTGATTTTTCAACTTCGCCATGGTTCAAAAGGTGTATAACTCAGGATGAACCATTCCTGGGTTCTGTGGTATGATCTTGTCCTTAGCCAGTGATTTTCAGTATAACATTTGTTGATGTTGGGAGGTAACAACAGAGCTCTAGGTCCAGCCAGCACACATGCACACACCCATACACCCACACACAAATGCAGAGAGAGAGAGAGAGAGAGAGAGAGAGAGAGAGAGAGAGAGAGAGAGAGAGAGGAGAGAGAGGAGAGAGAGAGAGAGAGAGAGAGAGAGAGAGAGAGAGAGAGAGAGAGAGAGAGAGAGAGCACACTGATGGTGAAGTTCAGGCTAGGTTGATAAACAACAAATATTCTATAAGTGTACCATGCCTGTAAGCTGTTGTTTTGGCTGTGCTGAATCTATCAAGATGCACTCATTCTACATTTCATTTCAACTTACAATACTTTTAACTCTTGATGGTGTTATCAGGATGTAATCCCACTCTAATGTTTCACAGTCTATTTCCCGGTGTTTAGATTTAATAAATAAAAACTGAAGAATGAGTGAAGAGGGCATTTAAGTCAGGGCTTAAGAAGAAAAAGCTAGTACCCCAAAATTATGAATTATGTATATGTGCTTGTGTTTTGTATGTATGCGATTTCTATGATTCTCTCTCTCTCTCTCTCTCTCTCTCTCTCTCTCTCTCTCTCTCTCTCTCTCTCTCTGTGTGTGTGTGTGTGTTGTGTGCGCACACACATGTGTGCTCTGAGTACAGAGGAAGGCATTTATCTGCTTTAACTTTTTCTTCTTTATTTTGATTGAGACAGGATCTCTTAGTAAACCTGTAACTCTCCATTTTCAAGCTCGGTTGGCTGGGTAGAAGGTCAGGTCTAGTGACTCTCTCGTCTCCATCATTCCCCAGTGATTGGGTTACAGGCCCAGCTGTGCCTGAACTTTTCCCAGGTACTGGAGATCCAAACTCAGATCCTTACGCTTGTGCAGAATGATCTCTTCCTACCGAACCATCACCCCAGCTCAGTTTCTGTTTACCACCGAGAAATTACCACTGTGACCTTTGGAAACTGGCAATTGTCAATCAGAGTTATCTGCAAGTTTCATTTTAAACCTCAAATCGCTCCAGGAATAAACTCAATGGTTTCTAATATGTTACTATAGGATTAGTAGTCAACTTGCTGTTTTCTATTTGCTTGTTCTAGTCCATTCTGAACCTCTAGAGACATTCACATTCAAGTAAATAAATAAAATTGGAAAAGTGCTAATTCTCATGTGGCCTAGGTCTTCAGTACTACCCCTAGATTGTTTCTTGTGCTCGCTTAGTTTCTGGGTCATGACGATTTTCTAGTGGGAACAGTTGATAAAGCTTGGTGAAGACAACTGTGCTTAGTGCATCTTAGCCCTCGGAGGCTATTTCATGGCTTCTTTCCATTTAGAAGTTGTCCTGGACCCAGAACTGCTAGGACAAAGTGTCCATTCTTGATCATTTAAGAACCCTAATCATTTAATATTCTTTCAGTATAGAGTATCAAGGGCAGTACTTTCTATTTTTTTTTTTTTTTTTTTTTTTTTGGTTTTTTCGAGACAGGGTTTCCCTGTAGTTTCTAGAGCCTGTCCTGGAACTAGCTCTTGTAGACCAGGCTGGCCTCGAACTCAGAGATCCACCTGCCTCTGCCTCCCGAGTGCTGGGATTAAAGGCGTGCGCCACCACCGCCCGGCTCAGTACTTTCTATTTTTAAGGTTCTAGGATCAGAATGCTTCATTTGGGTATCAACATTAAATGAGGTTGGACGTGCTTGTTTGTAAAGCCCCTCTTAGGTTTAATAATACAGCTGAACAGACTCAAGCGTAGAGCACTCAATCTCAATCTGGAAGTGGTTAGCTTTTTTTTTTCTGTTTTAGCTTTGGTTACGATGATTTGAAATAAAGCTGTGTGTATGTGTGTCTGTATGCACCTGTGCTGTTGTATGTACACATTTAAACAGACATCAGGACTTCAACATTGAACAAGTAATAAATATTGAATTTATATATTGAACAGGCATCAGATATCAAAGTTGAATATTTTAGATAATAGAAGGCACTAAAATTTATTAACAGTAAATACTAAAGTTAAGAATTTCAGCTACATCTTAGAAACTGTTTCAGCAATGCCCTCTGATAGGCTGAGCAGACAGGACGGTTTCATTTTTGCAGGAAAGTGATCTGTCTAAGTAACCCAGGACTTCCTGCTGATCTGAGAACAGCTAAAGGACCATTTCAGAAGGTGGCTTTGTTAGCTTATTGTCATCTTGACACAATATCACTGCAGTGATAGACAGTGATCTGGGATGGTGAAGCTGAAGCCCTTTCCCCCTACATTGCTTTTGGCCAGAGTGTTTTGTCACAGCAACAGAACTGAATCTAGAGAGGACGTCAGCTAGGAAATGTGGCTAGTGATGGCAAGAACTTCTGACTTTGTTCTCAACATGGTAATTACTGTCTTTAGTTTTCCACAAATGAATGGACTGGGTAGAAAATGGCTGTAGAGGGAGAAGGAGACTTACAATGCCTTTATTGTCTGTGGTTTTCCAGTTCAGTAAGGACTAAAATGACTGAGAACTTGTCTTTGTTTTTGTTAGTTAAACATTTACTGTGGCATAAGAATCCATTGTCCATGATTAATCTCTATTATTGCTCTATTTTGATGCTCTGTCATTATGTTATCATATTGTATCTTTATAGTGTGCTCACAGCTTCTGAGTACTATGCTTTCTCCAGTTTGGAGAACAGAGAGGTGAGATGAAGCATAGGGTTTATTTTTCTTTCATCTTTCTGGTTTTTATTTCCCCCAAGACAGGGTTTCTCTGTGTAGCCCTGGCTGTTCTGGAACTCACCCTGTAGACCAGGCTGACCTCGAACTTAGAGATCCACCTGCCTCTGACTCCTGAGTGCTGGGACTAAAGGTGTGTGCCACCACTGCCCAGTTGAAGCATAGGGCTTAAAAAATAAATTATTTCTTATTTGGGATCATTAAGGTCTTAACTAATAAATATACCAGAGAGATAATTGTCAGTCACTCCGCATCATAATTTTAAACTTCCCTGTAACAAGAATCACCTAGGGTCTTTGTTAGCCATTAACACTTTATACTATACCAGAGTTTTGGAGTCCAGAGTCAGAATCTCAAGGAAAGGTCCCATGAGCTGTGTTATTTACATATGTTTGATGACTTTGACTATTTATATTAACCTATTCAGTTGTTCTTCATTCCCTACCAAATAAACTTTGGAATCCTTGCCTGGCAGATAAATCCATCTAGGACCTGGGCACTGTGGAAGTTTCTAGAGTGGCATCTCACGTCATTTACAGCAGAATTTCCGCATGACCCCGAGCATAGGTATTTTCAAAGCGATCTGCGTGATTCTAACGCGCAGTCTGGGATGAAGGCAACCATTTTGGTGCCATGATAGTATTATTATTGAGGGGCATCATTTTGCTTAACTATTAAGACAATATTGTAAAACAGTTGCTGTTACTTTAATGTAAGAAAATTGATTCCCAGAAATTGTAAGATGCTCAGGTGGGGTTACTTAATCAGTGAAAAATCAGAAATTCTTACTGCGGCTTTTTCTCTTGACAGCACAGGCTCTTCCATTACTCCACGCAGCCTCCCTGCAGGTAATCTCCTCCATCCCGTGCCTCCTGCTTTCTCTTAAGCCATACTTTTCTCGGGGAATCTTGGACCAGTTTGTCATGGCAGTTTTTGTACGTGTCCCTTCTTCCACTGACACATAAGCTTCTCACAGGGGAGCGATCCCTCTGTATTATATTGTATTATAGATCCATCTAAACTATAATTGCTCTCCCTTGGTGCCTGTCAATTAATGGGATATTTTGCAATCAGTGTTAGGGACATGTGTACCAGTGAGTGCTTCTCTGTAGTCATGGGTTTTGCTATGATAATATATTCACATCATTCTTTCTATCCTGGGAAAAATGGTGTCCAACTACACACATCCCATTTTTAAATTTTTGAATTTCAAATAAAGTTTAGATTGAAGCAATAGACGAGAGAGAGGGAGGGAGGGAGGGAGGAAGGGAGGGAGGGGAGAGAGAGAGACAGAGACAGACAGAGAGAGAGAGAGAGAGAGAGAGAGAGAGAGAGAGAGAGAGAGAGAATCTGTAAGCTCTAATGGTACACTGACATACTCTGTGTTGGTACTCAGCTCTTTGCTGCATTCACAGCCACACTAATCCTGGAGCTCTCTGAAGAGAAGGAAGAGGGGATAAAAATAGAGGAAAGGAACACCGGCCTCAGATACACACCCATTTCATGACGTGTGAACAACTTGAGTTTGTGCTTCCTTTCATATATGCATTTTTACAAATGTCAACAATCTGTGACTTGTCTGTGGGAGTAAATCCATTTCCTGGTTGGTCAAGAAACTTCTAGAAGAACTCTTAGGATCTTCTTTCAAGAAAAACCAAAGAAACTCACATAGACATGTGAAATTAACCACTCTCTATGAGTTTTGTGTCATTGTGTGACAGAATCTCTGGCAGAGTAACTTATAGAGGGGACAGAGCGCTGCCTAGGCAGGGGTGGGAGTGGACATAGGGAGGTGTAACCTCAAAGGCTTGGCCCTCATTGCCTCTATGAGCCAAGTCTCATTTCTTAAAACCTCCTGTAATATTCCACCACGAACTAAAGACTGAGTATTCAAAATACAATGTAGTACAAGGCGTTTCAGTTTGGACCAAGACACTCTCTTAAACTGAATGACCCAAAACTACATTTTATCTTTCACAAAAATATAGTGCATGTGTTGTCTAGAAAACCTTGGGTCTGGTGGTTTATTTTCCTGCCTTTTGATGTGTGCATGTGTTTCTTCAAAGTATATAAAAATTATTGCACTGGTTAGCGGGTTTGTGGATAATTATGGAACAGAAACTCTTTGTCTTATCTTTTGGAAATACAATTTCAGCAGATTTGGTTGGGGGTGAGGTAACATATTACCTTGAAGCAGGAGAGCATAGGAGAACAGATTAGCAACCTGGGTCCCCAATTTTAGTTATGTGCCACCCCACCCTTGCTAGTAATGATGTGCTTGACAGCCTAGTTTCTTTGCCTGCATATGCTATGCACCTTCCCTGCTCCAATTAGTGCACTTAGCAAACTTAGAGTCATCTGGAACCCCCCTCCCACTCTATACCAGGCTACTGGCATTCCCATCTCTAATGGTGTGGGTTTTCTCATCCCAGTACAGCTACATTTAGATAGTTTCTATTCAAGTGTATTCCCATCACATATATGTGTGACTAGAAAGGCTAATCTGCCTTGATCTGGCTTTGGATACATGCAATTAAGGCAAAACTGTGTTTCCTAGTAAACTTTTAGGAGAATTTCCTACTTACCATTTTATATCTGTGTAGAATTGGCTGTGCATACAATTAAAGCCAGCTGCATTATGGGAAGGGACATGCACATAGGAAAAGTGAATATATGTTCTAACCTTTCAAACAATATAGAGAACCGCCCAAACTTTACATCCCTTGGTAACCAAGTCCTTCTTCTAAGTCCAATAAAAGAGGCCCAGAACAATGATGGGGGGGGGGGGGAGTCCCTTGAGTCGTCTCACTCATGTGGCCCACTGCCAGTTTTGATGGTGTCTCCTCCTCTAATCTGTACTCAGAATAAAGTTATCTTGCTACTTTTGCAAGTCCTTGTGAGCCCCTATTTTCAGTTCTTTGGATAAGAGGCCAAGAACCTGGCTTAGACCCTATCCACCAGTAACCTTCCCACAAGCTCTGGATGGAGCTGCATCGTCTCCTAGCCGTGCTGTCTGGAAGCTCCTTGGTGTAAGATGAAGTTACATTCCAATCAATTGCAATTGAAAACCTCTTAAACTAACAAAAAATCTAATACATCAAACCTACCGAACATCCTAGTGCAGAGTACAATACACTATAGAGGCCTACTGTTGCTCTCCTGCTCACATGGTCGACTCTAGCTGTTGCTTTTTTTTTTTTTTTTTTTTTTTTTTTTTTTGCCACTATCCGGCATCAAGACAGAGTGGCACATTGTCAGTTGCTAGCACAGGCAGAGGCAAAACTTAAAGTGTGGTCTGACCTGAAGGTGTGTCACTTTCATGCCATTAAAAAGCAGCAGGGTCATGAATTGGGGATCCTCCCTAGTCTGCCTTTATACAGGACAGAGTGAAGGGTACATACAACCTAGCTTGTAGTAGGACAAAAACTGACCTCAATGGCTCGAGAAAATACCTCTCTTGTAAGGAAGGACCTTCTTGTGACAGTAAGTGTGGCTTTTGCATTTCAGTCTTTTGTGTCCTTAAGAATTTAACCAGATAGTTACCTTTATTGTAAAGTGAAAATTTGGAGAGCGCAACCTACCTATTATTTATGGCAATAAAGTTATGTGAAGGGTGAACGGGTTAGCCATTCATATTATGGCTATACTTATCTTACGGCATTTATGATACAGACGATGGTGCTACATATTGAACAATTTCCACTGTAAAAGGTTCCTGCCCTCAAAGAGCAGGTGAAGGAGTTGGGTATGCTTAAGTATCTGTGGTATAGACATGACAATAAGAGCCGATAGGAGGAAAACCATCATTGTGCAATGAAAGAAATGACCATGATTGGAAGAGAGCTTGGGGAGAAGTTTTGAATAGGTTTTCATAGGCAGAGAGGATCATGGGGGTGGAGGTAGAGCAAAGAATTCTGGGAGAAAGCGACATGTGTCAGAAGCTCAGCCATGCTAGGGAGGTCACAAGCAGCCAGAGCTGTGGCATCACTGCCCATGCATGGAGTGAGAGGAGACAAGGGAGAGAGAAAAGTCACAACAGACAGTAAAAAACCTTGCTGAAGAACACATCGTTTGTTCTCTACAAGCTGGTGATGTCACCGGAGGATGTTATGGGGGAGGATGACAGGCCCCTTGTGCTTTTCAAAGATGGATGCTAAGAATACACAGGGTGAATAGGAGAAGGCAGGCAGGTTTCTAGGCAGGAAGTTGGGATATCTTGAATAAAGATAGCAACCCAAAGACCAGAGAGTGAATCTTGATGTAGAAGAGATGGGCCATTGACATATTGGATGTTACGGGAGGTATTTTTTTTATCATGTGTAGTCTTAAGCGTGCAGGCACTGGAGCTGGACGGACCTGGTCCTCCACTTGCCATCATTGGTGCACTAAAGACTGCCGTGAAGGCTCGTTCTTCTAATCTGTGAAAGGGGACCTTTTTTTTTTCTGCTCGAAAAGGGATGTTGTGAGATTGAAGTGAGTTAACCCAAGTAACAGTCTTAGAAGGATGTGTGCTAAGCAAAAAATGTAACAGTATACACAATGTTAGCCAATACTTTCTAGAATATTATTAAAATTACAAAATTGAATTATTCCACTGCATAGTAACAACAGCTTATTTTTGACTAATTCCTCCTAGGTTTTTATCCAAATGATTTCTCATGTCTCTGTAATTTCAGTGGATATATTCTTAATCAGTTTCAATGAAGGCATAGAAGCCCAAGTGAGTGGGCTTGTATTTATTCAAAAAGAATTCCTGATACACATGGCTTTAGAGACAATTTGGGTTGAACAGTTCCATGTTCTCTGTTCCCTAAAAGTTAAAATATTGAAAAGGCATACTTTAAATAAATAATGTCTGGTCTATTACTGAATTAATCTCTACAGTTGTGGCCCAGATTAGATAGGAGTTAGAAATCCAAGACAGAATGGTTCTTCAAGTAAAACTGTCATTACATCAAATACATTCACCAATAGCCTTCAGAGTCCAAATGCAGATGCAAGATTGCTTTAAGATAATATTGCTTTTAGTGTCAACAATCCCTAATTTCAAACACATGATTCATCCGACAGATATGTTACAAACTAAAAGTGGGATAATTCTTTTGTAAGTTTCTTCAAGGGTCTTTATGACATAATTCATTCTTTAGGATTTAATTTAAATATGATTTATTCTTTGCTAGGATTCAAAAGCTTCTGTTATTTAATATGAGCCAGTGAAACTATATAAACTAAGCATATTTCTTAGTAGAAACTGTGGAAACTGTTTTCTTTGGTGAATCTATAAAAGGAATTGCTTGGCCCAGGTCACGGAAGCATTTACTGCTTAATTTACTTAAGAACATTTCTGGGGGTATGTTTTCATGTCTCATATAAAAACACATGTCAGGCATGTTTATATGTTTTTGAAAAATGTAAAACAAATCTTGAAATGACCCGTTGCATGCATCCCTGTGATACATGCTTTGAGACTTTAAAAAGGCAGAGTGCTCCCCAAATGATATCGACATACATATGTTGCCTTATTCAAGAATCTGTGAATGATTAGGTTATAAAGCATACATTTGTAAAATACAGTACGAGCAGGAAGAGAAGCATAACATTTGGAGAATAAAATTATAATATTTGAAAGTTTGTGCCTTCATGTTTAAAATGGCTTGCATTTGGTAACTGAAATGATTGCTTAAAAAAAAAAAAAAAAAAAAAAACGGAGAAACTAGCAGCTAGACCAAATAATGTTTACAATTATTCTAGAAATTTGCTATCAGAAAAGGAAACCTGGGTTTCATTTTTACACCCCTCTTCTTGTTGGGTTCTGCTGTCGATAACATGGAAAAAAAGCCATTTGCTTTTGCTACTAAAGTCGTATTTTCAAAGTTGCATTAGCAGTTGTTCTCCATCAGGTAAACTATTGCACAGGTTTTCTTTTGTAGTTTGAATTATAGGTAATACTTTCTCAGCCAAGTTCCCAGCTTTGGAAAATATTTATTCAGAATGCCTGGAAACGGAGGAATACACATTAGTAATATTTTCCCTGCCTGGGCTGATATGAGTGGTTCCAACTTAGCCAATCCACGCTATGCCCTGCGAACAGCACCCGGCCGAAGTTTTCATCCAAGCAAGAGAACTGCTCAGGTGCAAGTTTCGCTCTACCAAATATCTGTGCGTTCTCAGTACCTCTTTCTCTCTCCCTATGTCTGTCTGATATGAAAGAAGCCGAGTGGGGAGAGCCCAAAGCACCCCCAGCTAGGGCACCCTCCTCTGAGCCCAGGAACTGGCACTGTTGGTTGTTCTCTCCTGGAAATGTGGCTGGGGGACCAAGATAAAGGGATGCAGGGTGTGTGAGCCGACTTGGTTAAATTTCAAAACTGCTTCGCATCTTCTCAGCTTGTTGCTGAAGTTCAGCTGGGATGCAGAAGCTTAGCACCCGCCTCCCCTTCACTCCCTGCGCTATCCTGCCTCCCTCCCCGGGCTTCTTGGCTATTCTCCTATAGCTCCAGAGCCACTTGCCGCGCCTCCTGAATGCCAGGTGACCCTTAACAAAATCAGAACGGAAAACACCTACCCTGGTGATGACCAAAGGCTGGTTGAAGTCTATGCCCCCCGAGAGTCTGAAGCCCCAGGGCGCAGGGCCCGGGAGGACCACGTTCTGGGGCATGATGCCTTCCTGCGACCGGGTCGAACGACGGGTGCACACTGCGTGTCCCGGAACCAGACAACCCACCTAGCTCCCCAGGCTGCGACCTAGCTGGGAATGCTGTCGGGGAGTTTTATCCCTGCTGCGGAGTGACGTCACTGGCCTCCTCTCCTCCCCGCCCCCCTCCCACCAAGGAAAGCTCCAACTTTGGAAGTGAGAGACAGCGCCTGGCCCGAGGAGCTCTTAGCTGGGTGCAGTCGCCCAGACCTCTCCAGGCTCAAAGAGGCTCAAAAGAGGCTTCAGGTTTCAGCGTCCATCATTCCTTTGAGTAACACCTGTCTTATTCATGGTCTACTTGCTCAGCAATGCACTTTGCTGGGAAGTTAAAAGCAATCAAAGCGCAGCCTCCGTAATTTCAATTAAAACAAAACAAGAGCACGTCCAGGCACTTCGGAACTGAGCAGTTTTGAGTGCATTAATATTTTCTTACTTCCTTACTTTTGGCCAAGTTAAAGTCTTCATTTCCTCGTCTGTAAAGCAGGAACAATTACTGTATCGGTAGGAGTAGTGCGAGAATCAGGAAATGTTTCTGCATGGTGTACCTCACAGCATAAAAAAAAAAATAGCAAGTATTTCTGCAGTTAAAGTATCTGTGCCTAATCAGGCATGTCTCACCTTGTGACCTAGATGTGGTTTGTTATCTGTGATGTTTATGCTTGCCGTTATCCCCTCTCGTGCCCTGTTACCCCACCCCACTCCCCAAATCTCACGATGATGTGCTAGGTAAGTTTTCTATTTGAGTTTGGGCTACGTTCATAGCTACCCCGGGATGCAGGTGGAGTGTCCAGGGTCTGCAGGTTGGACAGGACTGTTTGGTACACAGGGGTAAGTGTGAGAATGTAGGGTTTTGAAGCTCTCTGGCTGTTGCAGCCAAAATGAGGGTGTCTACGGGAAAGGGAACAAGGGGACCTGGAGAACCATCAGACTGAGGGAAATGACAGTGCCTCAGAAAGGGGTGACTGTTCGCTGATCACCTCTGTGGTCCAGGGGTGGTAATGATTGCTTTATCTGTGTTTTTGTTCGTCTTCACCAGACCAGCAAATTGCTGTGGTTAGTATCAGTTCTCAGGCTGGGAAATAACTTGTCTGAATGGGATTAGCTCACAGAAGATCACATAGCTAACGCATGGTAGAAGTGAAAGAAACAATCCAGATTGGCTCAGCGACAGTGTCTGCCTCTTATAGGAAGGGAGGCCAGGGGTGTCTGGGTAGCATTCTGCTTTAGTTGTAGATGGAACCAAGCACATCTGGTGATATGGGCAGAATGTTCTGGTTCACAAGAAGAGAGGCAAGGATGTGGGAAAAGAAGCAGGAGATGCTTAAAAACCCAAGGAAGTCTTGGACTTGATGTTCAATAGGATAGGGCCGCCCTGGCCCAGGAGAGCCGAGCACAGTCAATAGAGCATTCTGCTTGGATGCACTTGGAGAAAAGGGAAAGGAGATTTGGTAATCTGTAAACAGAGTGGCTCAGTCTGGGAAAGCGTGGGTTCCAGAACCAAGAATGGCATCATTTTACCCGATACTGTGGTCTGCACAGGTCTCAGGGGGGAGGTGATTTTTCTAGTGTTTTCCAGGGCCCCATCTATGTTGTTATCAGTAAAATAAACAATACATTCTGGTTATTTTTGACTACTTTGATGGGTGTATGATTACAGATTGTCAGTCACCGGCTAGGTTTTTGTACACACACACTCCCCACTCCCCTACCCTCCACCCCCCCACACTCATGCACACACAAGTGTGCACACACATGGTTGTTACAAAATATGAGACAAATTACTTGATGCTTTGTGATTGTCATCACCAATTGTTTACACCGATGTCACGAACTGGCTTGTAGGACAGGTTAGTTACACTATACTTCTTTGTCTTTGTACTAAATATTTGGTACCATTAAATCAGAGCTCCTTAAACTTTTTCACTAATCACTCATTTTTGTCGAGGAAGTTTTATATCAACCTGAATATACATACACACTTACACATACACATACATATATACACACATACACACATATACACTCACATATACATAATATATACAACATATAAACATATACCTATAAATAATGTATATGTAAAATGGGTATACAAACCAAACCTTTATTGATAATAAATCATAAACACTCTTTGCTATATACTCTTAAGGAGAAAAGCAAGTTTACGTGCTAATGGGAGGGATGTGCTTGTTTATCTTTACGTAAACATTTAAACCCTGCCTAAATATTTGATATTTCTGGACATAGACTATCTTTATGTTTTCCAGAGTTGAACACGATTTTGTTTTTATAATTGTAAATGATTAGTACATCACTTCCCATGAATAGGTGGGATTGAATGACACAGATATGTTTAGGGCCTTGTCAGAAAGTTTTGGACATTCTGTGCTCATTTCAAGCCAAAATTGTTAAATAATTTTTTTTGATTTTTCAAGACAGGGTTTCTCTGTGGCTTTGGAGCCTGTCCTGGAACTAGCTCTTGTAGACCAGGCTGGCCTTGAACTCACAGAGATCCGCCTACCTCTGCCTCCCGAGTGCCGGGATTAAAGGCATGCGCTACCTCCGCCCGGCTTGTTAAATAAGTTTTGTATCATTTGAGTCTGTGACTTAGACCACAGGTGTGTGTGTGTGTGTGTGTGTGTGTGTGTGTGCGCACACACACACACACACACACATTGGTGTTTTGCCTGTATGTCTGTGTGAGGGTGTCAGAAGCCTTAGAACCAGAGTTCCAGACAGGTGTGAGCTGTCATGTGGGTGCTGGGAATTGAACTTGGGCCCTCTGGAAGAACAGTCAAACAGTGCTCTTAGCCACTGAGCCATATGGCTCAGCCCCATAAAACCACAGTCTTAAAGATCAAATATCCTAAGATCTAGTTGCGTGGTCTTTCATCCATTTTCATTTCCCTTTTTCTTCATTGTAAAGAAAACAACAGAGCAATATTTTCTAGTGATGGAACGAGAATGAGGATAGGAAAACATTAAGGGCTTTGTTTTCTGTGATTAAACCATTATGCTTTTCTAAAGAATGCTACAATTCACAGCTCACAATACACTCAGGCTCAACAGAGACGTTCCAGGAAGTCTTCGTTAGTGTTGGATGGCATGAGGTCATGTGTAGTGTAAAGTACACATGTGTGTTCAGACTCAAGACTAGAATGAAGTCAGGATATGCAGCATGGTCCAGCCCTTCCAGAAACACTTCAGATTCATGACATATTTGATTGTGAATTAATTTGGGGGCATCAAGTATTCAGACACCTTTTATTGTTGCCTTTTTTTGGTGATTGCACATTTTATTTCATGAAACCCATATGAGGTTACAGCACACAGTTTAATAAGCTATGGTTTGAGATGAGAGAACGCTCGACAGCAGTATTTGCTGTATAATTCTGAGGACTGGGGTTCAGATTCCAGCATCCACTCAGCAAGCTGGGCATGGGCTAATGCTAAGGCAGGCAGAGACAAGAGAATGGCTTGCTTGAGCTTGTTGTCTGTGAGCCTGTCAAGTAGACACTATCGCAAGGTTCAGGGAGAGATCCTGCCTTAAAGGAGCAGGCAAAGAATGGTAGAGGAGGACACACAACTGTAGTGGGAAGACTGCTTGTTGGTTCCCAGCCACTTAGCCCTGAAATAATCACACAGAAACTGTATTAATTAAATCACTGCTTGGCTCATTAGCTCTAGCTTCTTATTGGCTAACTTTTATATCTTAATTTAACTGATTTCTAATAATCTGTGTATTGCCATGAGACTGTGGCTTACCTTATAAAGTTCTGGCATCCATCTCTGGCAGGGCTACATGGCTTCTCTCTAAATCTACCTCCTTTCTCCCAGCATTCAGTTTAGTTTTCCCTGGCTAGCTCTGTTCCTTTATCGCTCTGCTATATGACCAAAGCAGTTCTTTTATTAACCAATGTTATTCACAGCATAAGACAGGAATCCCACATCACACAACACCATTTTCTGTCCTCTGTTTGCATACACAGGTGTGCACAGACAAATAAATAATTTGAAAAAGCAGTTATGATGTAGATACAGGTGGCATTGATATGACATTTATATACTACCCAATGGGTTCCTAAGACTTTGCAGAGTGGGGGTAGAAAAATGTGGAATGGGCAGTTTCCCTCCACCCTGTGTTCACTGAGGTCAACAGGTTCAGAGAGGACTGTCCAAGTAGAAGTGACCAAAGCTGTACATATTTTCTTTTTCCTTTTTCTTTTTTTTTAAAGGAAACTGCAGAACACCAAATTTGTAAGGTCTTATTTATACTTTTAATTTTTATTGAATTTTTTCATACAATATATTCTGATTGCTGTTTCTCCTCTTTCAGGAATGTATATGGAAAGGCAAGACACACAGTCAGTTAGGAAGACAAGTCATTTCTCACAGCTAGAGGCTGACAAAGGCGAGAGACACAGCACAGGTGGCCAGGGTACCCAGAGGCCACAGCAGAGGGGATTTTGTATGGTGAACTAATTCCATCACAGGTCTTTGAAGAGTTTTAAGCAGTGGGTGTAACAATTAATTTTATACTTACAAATATCATCATTGCTATAAAGAGACATCATGACCATGGCAACTCTTATAAAGGAAAATCATTTAATGAGGTGGCTTACAATTTCAGAGGTTTAGTCCATTATCATCATGGTGCGACCTGGTGGCATGCAGGCAGACATGGTGCTGGCGAGGCTGAGGGTGCCACATCTTCACCTGCAGGCAACAGGAAATGGTATGACTCACTGGGCATGGCTTGAGCATATATGAGACCTAAAAGCCTGCCTCCACAGTGATGTATTTCCTCCTACAAGATCACACCCAATCTGACAAGGCCAAGCCTCTTAATAGTGCATCTCTCTTCGGGAGCCATTTTTATTAAAGCTAGCAGAAAGCAGGAGTCCACATGAAAGTTAGTACAGTAGAAAGGGGACAATGTGGGGTGTCCAGGATAGGAAACAGTGGGAGACTATGGGAATCCTTAAGAGGTCTATTGACATAGTCGGGGGACAAATTTCACACAGGGATTTGGAGAGTATAAGAGATTTGGTTGGCTCTCAACCTGACATTTGGGCTTTACATGAATGGTAGAATTTTTAGTCAGGGAAGACTATGTAAGAAATACGGTAAAATATTTTCACTTTAATTGGGAAATGGTAGATTAAAATTTTATTTTGATTGTACTGATTTTGAAATGCCTGTGGAAGATCTGTGCCAGGTGGTTTCCTGGTTAAAAGACTAAGATTTGGAAGCAGATTGCTTGGGTCACAGAATGGCTCCATTGTATTTTCTGGATGACCTTAATGTGCAATGTTTAGCATCTTTATGAAGCCTGTGAAGATAAGTATAGAAGGACAATTACCATATGTCCTCACTCAGATGTAGAAACTATATAGGCTGACCTTATAGAAGTGGAGAATAGAATACTGGCTTCCAGAAGTTGGGAATGGGGAATGAAAATGGTGATTATGTACAAAAGAACAAAATAAAACAAAAAACAAAAACAATCAAAAAACAAACAGAAAAGGGAAGAAGTTGTAGTATTTTATGATACAGTGGGTGATTACATTTAATAATGGCTTATTATATGTTTCAAGATAGCTATAGGAAAGAATTTTGGTGCTTCCAAAGCAAACAATGACTGTTTGAGATGATGAATATATGCTAATTACTGTTATTTGATCATTATGTGCAGAATACATATATATGTTACAGTTTCCAGTATATATGTACAATTATTCTATACCAATGGAAATAATTTAAAATATTTTTAAGTAGTAATGATGGCAGTTTTGACTAGTGTTATTGTGTTATTGTAGTCAATACTCAGAACTGTGTCTTCCTCTTAAGGAGTGCCTCTCATTATATCCCGTTTTTATATAAAATAACAAGAAGCAACACCACCAATAATCAGTTGGAAACATAAACCTAGAGCCAGGCTTGCGATGGCTATTTTGAAGTCATGTATGATCTGTGGGTGTGGCTGTCAGGTGTCTTTTACAAAGCTGTTAAACGTCAGTCTTCATTTCAAGGGATGGCGCGTAGGTCCCCTCACTATGAACTCGCAGCGATGCGTGACTCATATGTTACAGGTGAAAACGATACTGTGTGACTTCTGAGGCTGAGTCAGAAAATACCATGCAGCTGCTGCCCTGTTAATTATAACATCCTGGCCTCCAGTCCCAAGCTAGTGCACTGCAGGGCAGCCTAGGCTGCATGGAGAGATGACGTGTTGGAACACAGCCCGGTCACTCTAGATCAGGCACTGAACACCAGTAAAGGTTCCTCTCTCCAGTCCATCCTCATCCATTTCGGCCGCTATGACAAAAAACACGGACAGGGAAGCATAACAAAATACTGAGTTCTATTTCTGGAGCCTGGAAGTTCAAGATCAAGGTGTCAGGAGATCTTGTGTCTGGTGAGGTGCCTCCTCCAGGCTTGCCAATGGCGTCCTTTTGCTGTGCCCTGTGCTGTGTCTTTTGCTCTACGCACTTCCTCTTTTTCCAAGGACACTGATCTCAGTGTGATGCCCCCACCCACAAACCTCATCCAAACTCAATTTCCCCTCAAAGTTTCCACTTTATAGTATCCATAGTCCCACTCCATTAAGATTAGGGTTTCCATATACAAATATCTGGGGTGGCACACACATGTCCACCACACATGTCTAGCCCACAAGTTGCCTCCAGCCCTGGATCTTCTTAGCTTAGGCTCAGATGGTTTGAATAAAAAGGACTCATTCTCGCTGTACCCTTTCCAGATTTCTTATACCGCAGTGTGTGGGAGAATAATAAAATGGGTATTTTTAAGCTTCTAAATATTAGGGTAATATTCTTTACCCAGACAATAGCAGCAGATGCTGGACAAGCTTGCTCCCAGGAATTAGGTATGCGGGGCAAGAACAGATGTTCACTGATTTTAAAAACGGGGAACAATAGAAACAGGAGCATTTAAAGTACGGGAAAATAAGGGAATATGGACGATGAGGTCTAAAGTACTAACATGGGGACACTCAAGGAGAAAAGCTCAAGAGAAGTCAAGCATCATAGAATGCTTGACGGACTTAACGACTATGAGATTACTGGAGGGTGCAGAGTCAACAGGATCGCGAGAACAGAGGGAGTCTGCCATGGATTGAAGGCTAGGAGACGGGGAGGAGAATGTAAGAAATGCTTTCAAGGCTTGCTAATGACAGGAAAGGGGGATCTGGGAAAGTCAGCGATGGCTATGCTGGTCAAAAGGAATTTCCCTTCCGTCAATGAGTACACGGTAGGCTGAGAGGTGGAGACAGTCAATGTATTGATTAGGAACCTACACCAGTGTTCCATTGCCCCTAGGATAGAGCCAAAGTACTAATAGATGGCTTAGAGGAACTTTAATTGCCTGACACAGGCCACAGATGTCCTGTTTGCTCCCAATACCACACAGCAGTCACTCCATAGACTAGCAGGTGGAGTGGACTCGGATTTCTTTACTAAACTGCTCCATATAGTACTTATATTGACTCTCTTCTTTCCTTCTTCATTTTCTTCTTCTCCCTGCTACCTACTATTTGTGTGTGTGTGTATGTGTGTGTTTGTGTGACTATTGTTAAGGGAAGATATATATTTGTTTAAATTTGCCTTTTTCCCTTAGCCAGATCAATTTTTATATACATTAAAACAGATTAGATGCCTATCAGAAATGCAAACGTCTACATTCTCTATTCAAGAGGTACGAATTAAATTGTAAGGTCAAAATCCAGTGTGGGTGGTCTGTAGACCACACATTAAGAAGACACAACTCCAATCAACACATGGGATTCTAATTTCTTGCGTACTTATCCACACACACTCTTATGCTTTCCCTTCTTTCTGAAATACTTTATTTGTCTATAACATCCTATTGTGTTTTTACTTTTTTTCTGGAAAAACGCAACTGATAATCTGTTTATACATCAATCTTTCTGCTTATTTAAGCAGAAGCAAACCCTGCCATCAGATGCCAGGGAAGTGTTATACCATTGAACTATATGCTCGGACCTCGGTTTTTATATATGGTCAACGTAACATTATTTTGAGTTTAACTCACCTTCCGTTTAGCCAAACACCTGACACTGCAGACTGAATAATAAAGGAAAATATGGACCTGAATTGTGAGAGACACATGTTTCTGTTAGGACGCCGTTCCTCGAGGGCGATTTTTACATTCCCTATCATTGCACCGCATTTCAGGGAAGGGCTGTGTTCCTAAAAATCTGTACCGACAACCCAGAGTTGGGCACTGGGCTGTTTGTCATGATTAGATGGAGACGGTTTTGGATCTGAGATCTGTTGGACTGGGAGGCCAATGCTTCCTTTGCACCTCCTCCTTCAACAATAGAGCACCTTCCTTGAGAATTGCCATTCTCAGTATTGTATTGTTTATGGCTTCACCTCCCTCAACTCCACTCTGCTCTGTAGCTGCATTTGCATCTACTTGCTGGACCGGCTGGATAAACCAACACATTTAAGGGCCTGGGCAGCCAGCCAAGGCTCCCAAGCCCTTCCCTGCATTGTGTCTGACTTCCTCTTTGGTCAAAGCCCATGTGATTTTCATGCTTTGGAAGATTTGGACCCTTGTGAAATCTCTCCTGGGGAATTAGCCACACTGAAATCCATGCTTTGTCTCCCCCCTGTCTTGGCAGGAGCCTATACTCTTTCATTCCCATGTCTGCTCGCTCCTGGAGACGGTGGATGGTTCAGCTCAAGTTCATTTGGAAGTCTGCTCTGAACTGTTGTGGAGTTTTCCCACTGTTTGTTCTGAATTAACTAATGACAATCAAGGGAACCATTAGGATGCTGGGGGACATGAACTGGAACTTTGTGGTGTGTGAGCAGGGTCCTCTTTTGCCCACCCGATCCTGTTGCTGAGGTCTGGCTGCTGTGTTAATACCAGCTTATTTGCTGACTACACAGTTGTGAAGAAATGTGTGTGTGTGTGTGTGTGTATGTGTGTGTGTGTGTGTATGTGTGTGTGTGTGTGTGTGTGTGTGTGTGTGTGTGAGAGAGAGAGAGAGAGAGAGAGAGAGAGAGAGAGAGAGAGAAAGAGAGAGAGAGAGAACAAAAATATATAGAGAAAGAGATTGAGGGAAGAAGGGAAAGGGAGGAAAATAGAAATTAACTTTTTAAAGTCTGTTTTCCCACTTGAGATTACCAGAGAGCATTTTTTTTTTTAAATCTCTGCTGAACTATTCTCAGGTTGGATTTCAAGTTGAAAGAGAGTATGTCATTTTCTGCAACAGCAGTTTGAGAAATGCTTATTAGTATTAGTGTTGCTGAGTATCTGTTCCGGTAACATGGTAGTGGACTAGAATAGGAAAGGCACCCCCACCCGTTAGGCAAAGTGCCAAGCAGTGAACATGGCCTTTGTTTCTAATTCTTATAACAATTCTGCAAAACCTAGGGCACAGGGACCTTGGGAAGATCAGGGCTTCCAGGCCAGTTGGATTCGTGGCTCTGCTGCTGTCTGCCATGCCGTTTTTCTTGGATCTCCTCATGATGTGTCTTGAGAGTATATATGTATGCCCTAGATCATCGAGATTCCTCTAGCTTTCATTAGCATTTAGTGCAGTGGTTTGAATTTGTGATTGGAGTCTTATTCTCCCCAGGCAGAAGGTTGAGTCATAAAACCCTGGAGGAGGACACTCTGAATATTGACGTTTCAGCCTCAGTGAAGCCTGTGAATTCCAGGAAATTCCTGCCAGAAAGGGTTTCAGACAATTAGAACATACCTGATCTTCCATTAAACGGCGTTTCACTTGCTGGGGTTAATCAGTCTTTAACATCCTCTCTCTCTCTCTCTCTCTCTCTCTCTCTCTCTCTCTCTCTCTCTCTCTCTCTCTCTCTCTTTCTACGTTCTTTCATGAGCTTTTAGTGACCCCAGGGAACAATCAGAAGAGCTAGGGTGTGCATTTACACCCAAAACACATCTGAACCTACACCAGTAACAGAGACCATGTGTTCTGAAACGTTTCTCTTTGGAGTCCGTTTATCATCGCTATAAAAACATTTCAAATGAGAACAGAGTGGACAGAAACCCCTGGGGGATGCTACAGGGAGCTCTGGCTGTAGATGGCTGCCTGCCTGGCCTTGGTTAGTGAAACTCGCACGCCCCAGCCCTTGGCCTGCTTGCTCCCTGAGCGTTCCCACCTGTGGCCCCACCAGGGCCATGCTGGCCTCTGAGCCAATCAAGCACGTGTGTTCTGTACTAGATATGTCAGTTAAATCGAGAGAGAACGTAGTTCCCCTCTGAGTGGTGTCTGGTTCTGTTTTTGAAAAAGTACTTTAACTGAAGATGAAAAATGGGCGTAATAACTCATGACTACTTTATGCAGTGCACATGTAAATTCCGTGGAAAATGGTTTCTTATCCCAGAATAAATGTGCCTCAATGTCTTGTGAAACACAGGCAGGTTAGGAAGGAAGGTGGAGCCTCTGCTCTGATTGCTCCAGTTTTCTCAAGGAAAAGGGGCAGGAAATGAACATTTTAGGTTTATATCCTGGTTGTAGTTGGAGGGGCTATCTCTCACTGTGTGCTCATCCCTGAGTTTTAGATGCATATTAGACATTCATGGTATGAAATAAAGGCAAAGTTAGTGAAGGTTTCTGGGCTTAGAGAATGAGAAGTATAGATGAACACAATAAAGTAGTCCCACACTCGCTCAAAATTGAGTATAATAAAGGGTTCTTTATTTAGGGGTAGACTCATAGGTCAACAGTCCTCTGCAAGAGCCAGAAACAGAAACTGAATCCGGCAGCTGAAAGAGAGAGAGAGAAAGAGAGAGAGAGAGAGAGAGAGAGAGAGAGAGAGAGAGAGAGAGAGAGAGAGAGAGAGAGAGAGAGAAACTGAGCAAGCTTTATAGTACAAGACACCACACCCAAGTGGGCTGGTATCTTAAAGACTATTGGCTGAAGGAATTCCCACAGCACCTCTCACTTTTGTCTAGATAAGAGAGTTCCAAACCCAATACAAAACAATATACAATAAGAACAAATATCAAGTACAAAAATTAGAAATACAACCTGCATAAACAATATCAAGAAAGAAACATATGATAAATATTTCAATAATTATCCTATCCTAAGGAGTCTAAGTTTTCTATTAGAAATGGTTTGGCTAAGTCATGAGAGGAAAGTAACCATGACTATTTAGTCTTCAACCCCATTAAAGACCTGAGAAGGGATACAATATTACTTGAGTAAACAGCAAGTACAATCAAGCAACTTCCAAAATGTGCAATAAATAACAGAGACAACTGGCTACCTGGGCAATTACCAAAAGTCTCATTTGCAATGTTGGAGTAACCAACTTTGGCTAAGGCCTAGAGTAACTGACAGACCATTTTTAGAGGCAAGAAAATTTTCAAAACCATCTAACACTGTCTTGGCAAGGTTTGGCAGTCTTTTTTCTTGTATCCTGCTTGTCCTATTCAAACATCTTGCATTTTGTCAGTGGTTGAGGTATGGGCAGTTCTTTGTCAAAAGGCTAAGTTTTTTCAAGAAGAAAACAAGCTCCAAGTGGAGTGTCTTTGGTGCTCAACATTCTCTTGGGAAGAGATAGGTGCTGCCAGGAGCAATTGTGTCTCATATCAACAGAACCCTAAGTTATTTAAATGCCATATTATTCAGCTCTTTGAAGTAGTTGAAGATTACTTATCTATATGGAATAAATCTCTATGTATCTAAAGAACCTAATTAGTCTAAATATAAGTATAGCAAACATGGATGACTATTGACCTATAATTCTTAATACCTATATAGCTTAAAGAGTAAGGCCTCGTATTGGAATATTAAATAGTCTTTAAACAACTGTGCAGCAAATGAAGACAATGACCTCAAAATATAAACAATGTATAAATATCTTGATCAGAGGTAGAAATGTACATTGCAATATGATAAATATATCCTAAAACGTATCAATATACAAAATGTCTTAAGCAAAAGTAGGAATATGCATGCATGCAATATGACAAAATAACTTTCCCTAGGTGTACAAATATTGTAAACAGAAATAGGAGCATATTCAATATAACAAGCATATTTTGAACTTGTATCAATATACAAGAATCTATACTAATGTAATTTTCTATAAATAATACCTCACAAGTATTCAATCAATTGTTCATTATTATTATTAGTTTGAGTAAGCTCACACTAATCTACCCATTAAAGTAGGAAGAGGAGGGGAGAGGAGAGGAAGAAATTAAGTTCCGTTGTGTTTCTTCTTAAGGATATTAATTCTACTGAATCAGATCCCCAAGTCTGTGATTGTTTTAACTGTTCACTTCTATAGTACAAATGTAGCAGTACTGGTGTGTGTATGTGTGTGTGTGTGTGTGTGTGTGTGTATGTGTGTATGTAGGTAGACCTTCAATATACACATTTTAGAAGCAAATTATATTTATGATATATATTTTACAGTAATACTAATAAATGTATAGGGGGCCATAACTGTAGTGCACATATGAAAATTAGTTAAGAGTGTGGGAAGACAAGAGAAGATGGTGGCTGAACAGGGTGGTATTAGAGAAGACCATTTCTCAGTTTCCCCCTTTCTTTTTCACGTAGAAATGCTTGTCGGTTGTAACGTCACTATCGCCCCAGTGGCAGCAAGACCCACAAACACAAACATGTTTTCAGTGGGTGTTCACACAGCCCTCGATAGTCACAGAAACCACCAATATCACTTCAGACCCTAGCTGCAGTAGGACCATAGACTGAGACATCGCCCTTGGCAGTAGCCCTGGCCCAGACAACATCATGGCCCTAGGTGTCCATGTAGGCCACTCATATCAGTGTGGCCTTGAAGGCAGATGGCCCTTGGGCACAAACCAATAGGTTATGGCCTAGACCCTGGTCATACATTTGGCTTTTGTTGGCACCATGGGCCACAGACACCAACACAGACCCTGGTTGTGGTAGTACCATGGACCTAGACATGGTCCCTGGTAGGAGTCTGGGTCCAGATGTCACAATGGCCCCAGGTGGCAGTGTAGGCCATTCAGACTGGCTTGTCTCTTGCAGCAATGTGACCCTTGGACACCAACATGACCCCAGATGGTGGCCCAAATTACACAGACATCAACACAGATCCTTGCTGCAGTAGGGCCATGAACCCCATGAACCCAGACATGGCCCCACATTGAATGTCACCATGGCCTGCATAGGTCACTCAGATAAACATGGGCCCAGTGGTGTCATGGCCCTTGGACCACCAAAACGGCTACAGGTGGTGGCTCAGACCCCTGGTATCCCCATAGCCTTGGTGGCAACATGGGTCATGGACGTCAACACAGACCCTGGCTGCAGCAGGACCACAGACCCAGCCCTAAGAAGTAGCCCAAACCTGGATGTTACCCTGGTCCCAGGTGGCAAGCAGGCCACCCACATCAGCCCATTCCTCACAGCTCTTGGTTATTCAGAACTGCCCCTTACCACAGCACACGAGCCATTCCGCCTCTTTCTCTCCCATTTCTCCACCAGATACCTGCTCATCATCATTATACCCTATGGCAGACCATGAAAGCCTTCAAGCAGCCCAGACCAGAATGACCCAGGCTGCCCTGTGGGTGTCTTTCACTTGGCTCAGCCACAAAAGACTCCCACAGGTCCTCACAGTCCAGGGGTCTGAACTAATTAATTTTGAAGCTGGATGGAATGGTGACTGACTTGAAGGTAGGAAGCTTAGTTGGTACTCCTATGGATGGAGCAATTTCCAACCTCATTTTATACAGCAATTTAAAATGGGAACCACAGTCCTTACGAAACCCAGTACTATGCATAATGAATATATACCAATAAAAATACTTTGCAAACACATCACAACAGGAAACAAACAAAAAAAGAAGACATAGACTGACTGACCCAGGGTCTTTAATACTGCTTTGTCATCCAGAAGACAGGGCAGTGGCATCTAGGACATTCAGAATCCTCAGTATATTGTCTTTCTTCTTGCAGTTGTTACCTGTGGCCCTCACATTAGAAAAAATATCATGACTCAAAGGTGATTAAGAAAGACCTGAGATTTTCATGTTGTTACACCCCATTGTACATGGAACGGCGGGGCTGTGTCCTGCCACCTGGCTAGCTTTACACCCGAAATAATTACATGGAAACTGTATTCTTTTAAACACTGCCTGACCCATTAGTTTCAGCCTCTTATTGGTTAATTCTCACATCTTGCTTTAACCCATATTTAATAATCTGTGTAGCACCACGAGGTGGTCGCTTACCAGGGGAGATCTTAACCTGTGTCTGTATTGGAGAGGAGAAGCATGGCGACTGCCTATGGTGACTGCCTGAAGTGTCTGTCTTCTCTCTCCCAGCATCCTGTTCTGTCTACTCCACCCACCTATGTTCTGACCTATTGGGTCAAGCAGTTTCTTTATTAATTAACCAATGAAAGTCCTCCATCACCCCATCATGAAATTCAACTTTGAACTTATTTTATTATTATTTTTCTTTCTTTGATTAAGGTCTTGATGGGTCCTTTTGGGATTAGTGAATATACTTTATTTAAAGATGGCTGGGATGGTTATCTTTTACTCTTGAATTCCCTACTCTCAGATCTTCCAGTCTGGCCTGAAATCTCATCATTAGCTCTCCAGTGCTCAAGTCTTTGAGATGCTCTTGACTTTCCTGTGTATCAAAAACAAGCAGTTGAAAATCATGGAACTTCCTAGCTCCCACAATTATACAAACCAGCTTTTAAAATAATAAACATTTATCATCTATTGGTATTCTAATATGTATTTATAGACATATTCCTAGATTGAATAGGTATATATTTCATTAATTCTGTTCTTTGAGGATGCTGAACAAGCCAGGTATCACCTAGTTTATGTTGCCACTGCTGGTATGAACTTTGGAGATACACGAGAGATTCACCTGGGAAAATGGATGGGGGTTTAAATAGAGTGGGAATTCCTACAAGAATGAGGTTGTAGAACCAGCATTGCAGTTTTCTGCTTTTAATTGTGTTTCTCTTTTTATGCCAAGTTAGAATAACCTGAGAATAGAATTTGACCAGCGTGGATGTGATATTCGGCTTAAATTTTAATGTTTGGGGGATGGAGGTCCTTCGGAAGAATGGCACTCTAAGACAGATGGTGGCACGGGACAGAAATCTCAGCAGTTGTGAGGCTAAAGGAGGATGCTCTCGCTTGAGGTCACCCTTGTTTATCCAGTAAGACCATTTCTCCAAATACAAGGCTTAGCGTCTCCTTAACTTCAAGATGTCCAACTTACTTCACACCAAGGGCCTTTCATAAAGCAAATGTTTCATTAACATTCTTTCCACAAACGTATAAGAATAGTAAATGAATATAAGCTTTATTGACGCCCCGCAGGCCGGAGCCAGCTAGATAGAGCGCACGTTGTGCTATGTTATAAATACGCTGTAGCTGTTCCTGGAAAATCAAGCGTCATCATTTTCCATCCCATCATTCACTCCCAGGGCCTCAGCTCCACGCTGATCATTTGCATCAAACATCACTGCGGAGTTTGGCAAACAGCTGTCTGGTTTGGTTCAGGGCTAAGACCTGTTCTGGCAAAGATGAAACTCTACTTGTTCCAGAGGAGATGGTTTGGATTGAGACAGCTTGGAAGCCTGCCAGAGCGGCAGGATCAGAAGGGAGGTTGGCAGTGCGCGGGGCTACAAGTGAGAGCAGGGGACTCCGGACGCCGAGTGACGAAGCGCAGCATTTTCATGGGTGGGTCGCGACTGCATAGGGGACTGTGGAATTGTGGGGGCTGCAAAGATTTGGTGAGGGTGAAGAGTTTCTGAATTTGCAGTGGCCACAAATGAATCCAAAACCCAAGGCAAATGAACCTGAGGTGGGCCTGGTAGGGCTCAGCCGTGGTGCGTCATGTGACCTCACTGCGGACTTGGGTCTGAACACCCAGCACATACGCACTTTGCACCATATATGACGTTGCCCCAACAGTTGCTGTCTGAAGCATCTAGGTAGAGATCTGAGTCTAGTATAGACTGGACTCTTCTATTGGGTATGCAGAGCCTTCCACTTTTGTAGAAACATAATGGATTAATTATAGAAAATCAAGAATTTTAATATTTCTACCACCACTTCTCAGAGTGTATTACATCTGTATATACTTGGGTTATAATGTGTTAGAGTTCTTGATTTTTTAAAAAAATGCCATTTGAGTTGCTGGCTTGAGTTTCATAGAAGGTCATTAAATCACGCAGTGAAATTTTGTTTGAGATCCACACAGAATTCCCAGAAATTTCTAAAATGGCCACTAAAATATTTCTCCTATTTGATACTACTTTTTTTTTTTTTTTTTTACAGGAAGTGACTTTTTTCGGCATTAATGGTTATAAAACCCAAGCCATGTTCAGTGCTGAGAAAGTTGAAGCTCGGCATCCTACAGGATCAAGTGTGCAGCCAGCATTTCAATTTTTATGTAAAAATAATCACACACATCATCTTATTGGTATTTGCTTTATCCTTAAAAAAATAGAAAAAGCATACAATATCAAATAATTACTTTTAAATAAGCTAGTTCACAATTTGTTATCACTCAGTAATTTGTGATACTTTATTTGCCATAGCTATATAATTTAGCATACTTATATACCTAGGGCTGTATAACAGTTTCTCAGGTGAAAAGGGTCATGAGTAGTCGACATTTAAGAAATTCTGTGCTATAAGATCAAGCCAGTCAAAATTCAAGCAGGAACTGGGTATGATGGTGGATGCCTTCAATCCCAGCACTCTTGAGGAAGAGGTAGGTGGATCTCTGTAAATTCCAGGCCAGCCTGGTCTACATGTGTGTTCCAGGCCAGTTGGGATTACATAGAAAGATACTGTCTCAAAAACAACAACAAGTTCCAGCTAGCATGGACTGAGGCCCCACCTCCTTCGGAGAAGGTATTGGCAGTTGATGGTTGCGGAGGGAGAAGACTTCCTATTTTGCAGGGACTTGGTTAATAGTAGGGTACTCATGCCCTCATGTGTGGGCATGTGCCCAGGTGCATGTGGTCAGCACTTACTGACCTCAGGGGTTATTAGTAACATTAGGAAAAGTAAAAAGTTTGAGGTGGAGAGGGAGATGGAACGGGAAGAACTAGGCTGAGTTGGAGGGAGGTAGTGTGGATGGATATGACCACTGTGCATTCTATAAATGTATGAGACTTTCAAAGGATAAAAAGTACCTTTTATGGTCCTGGAGATATGATTCAGCAGTTACAACCACTGGCTCCTCTTCCAGAGAACCTGTATTTGACTACCAGCCTACACATGGCAGTACATAACTCTGAAACTCTAGTTCCAGGGGATCTAACACCTTCTTGTGACCTCTGAGGGTGCTAGGCACATGAGTGGTGCACAGACATACATACAGACAAAAAACATGTAAAGATAAAGTTAAAATTAAAAAATTACTATTTTTTAAAAAGCAAGAACTTTTCAATCTCAGAAATCCTAATCACAGCATGTGTTAGCTAAGGATTCTATTGCTGTGAAGAGCCGCCATGACTACAACAACTCTTACAGAGTAAAACATTTAATTGGGGCTGGCTTATAGTTCCAGAGGTTTAGTGCATCATCTTCATGGCCTCATGCAGGCAGACAAGGTGTTGATGGAGGAACTGGGAGTTCTACATCTTGATCTGCAGACAGAAGAAGGAGACTTTGTACCACACTGGATGTAGCGTGAGCATATGAAACCTCAAAGCCAACCTCCAGAGTGACACACTTCAATAAGGCCATACCCACTCCAACAAGGCTACATCTCCTAGTAATGCCATTCCCTATGGGCCAAGCATTCACACACATGAGACTATGGGTCCATACTTATTCAAACCATCACATGACACTTTTATAGTCACTAGTGTAAGATGTGGCATCATATCACTGGAACACGTTTGTGTACTGTTTTCAGATTCAGGTTGGTTCCTCATAAGATTCCTTGGCTATGCACACTGACACTAGTCAGATATAATACTGTGACTATAGCTATTTTCTATAGCATCATTTCAAGTGCCATTAACTTGACAAAGTGAACCCATTAGCATCTCATTTGATTGTCCAATAAGCTAATCCCTGTCTTTGAGAAGCCAAGATATGTTTTTATAAAATGACAGAGGGCAATTCAAGGGTCAACTGAAGTTCTGAAAATCAAAGCAATTCAGAAAAATAGCAATATAAATATATAGAAAAAGATAGTTCAATAGTTTCCATATCATAAACAAAATATTGAATATTTGTTAGAGAAGAAAGATTTGACTTGAGTAGCAAAGCTCATAGGCAAGAGCAGCAGTAAAATCATCTTATATAGATCGAAGGGCAATTGAAGAAGCAATAGAAGCCTAAAGTTGGCATGAAGGCTAGAAGGAGGGCTGAGTAGTGAGAAGACTATTATGAAATTTTCTTTTTAGGAATATTGGAAGAAAATTGTGGACAGGTTGGGTAGATCTATGTAGTGGAGAGGCTTAAATGAATTTATGAGTTAAATGATTAAGCATTAGGCTTTGGATTAGACATTAGAAATGAACAAGAATAGTGTTTGTATTTAGAGAGAGGGAGAGAGAAAGAGAGACACCAGAAACACGCAGATCGACAGAGGGACACACACACACACCACATGCATGCACAGAGAGAGAGAGAGAGAGAGAGAGAGAGAGAGAGAGAGAGAGAGAGAGAGAGAGAGAGAGAGAGAGAGAGAAGACAGCTTTTTATAATTTAATAATGTGGTCTATAGAAAGTAGCCTGGTAACAAGGATTTATTAAAGCAGATGGATTCTTTTTGCCGGGAGTGTAGGGAGGGCTCAAACATCTTGGAGAAAACAAATGTTCTTCAACAGATGGAAGTGATAAAACAGGCTTGTAAAAAGTCTTGTGGAACAATTCACACACAATGAGAGCCGAGTGAGTATTGTAACATAGGGGACCACTGAGCCAGAGGACAGCAGAAAGATGCATCAAAGCTCAGCTGAGCCGTAGAAATAGGTTAGATCTGCTGCAAAGAGGCCCCAGTGCTTAACAAGTAGAACCTGCAGCTATTTAAGTACAGATGAGTCCCCAGCATCCCTGCAAGTTGCAATATACATTGTGGGAAAGGACTATCAGTTTCAACCGAGGAGAGTTATCACCGAGGAGAGTGCCTTCTTGACTTATTTTTCTGATTCTCTATGCTACTGGTTCTCAATCCGTGGGTCACAGCAGAGAGACCTTTCCCTGAGGTCACATATCAGATATCCTGCATACCAGATGTTTACATTGCAATTTATAAGAGTAGCAAAATTACGTTATGAAGTGGCAATGGAAATAATGTTATGGTTGGAGATCACCACAACATGAGGAACTGTATTCAAGGGTCACAGCATCAGGAAGGTTAAAAACCACTGCTCTATACGGTCATGTCCAGCCGGAGGCCCAGAGCTTTCATTTACTGACCCCCAGGATAGGTATGAATGCTGCCCATTGCACTTCTAGATGACTCTGTAGTGCCACAATGTCGCCACTGACATTTTTACGTCACCGAATCCGGATCTTACTATTTCCCCATTATTTCTGACAAATACTGCATTTATTTGTCAAGGAAGATTATTTTCATTTTTCAGTTATTGCTTATCTAATGTGGCAAGCAAACCCTCTATTGTCTAGGAGCAGATGTCCAGCTGGTCACTATCCTTGGCACCTAACATCTTGCTATGATTCGTCTTCACATTCAACTCTTTCGCCCTAGATGGTTCTTCAAGGAAAGGGACTGTCTTATTGATGGCAAGTGCAGGGAACGAGGTTAGTCATAGCTTGGAATCCCTGTTACCTCTCTTGCTCTCTCAGAGACCTTACATTCCTTTGTTCTCCCCACCAAACTTCAGTAACAGTTATAATACATGCCCGGTAAAGTTTCTGGTTAAACACTAATTCATATCATTGTAAAAAGCATAGGTCATAGTGACGGGTTCACAGAAACTCAAATGTTAATTTTTCCTTTTTCCTTTCTTGGTTGTACTTGCAGTGATCAGCACAGACCTGCAGGAAACTCGGTAAACTTTAGTTGAACTCCAAGTGTTAATGTTTACTGTGGGCTTTTTTGCATTCAGTATATTTTTAAGCTCTGCAGATATGCATAACTCATCTAGGGGTGCATTTAAATTCCCATTTTATTAATGCGGAAACTAACTCAGAAAGTGTTGATGCTTCCTTAGAAAGGCTCATTAAATGATGCTGGGACCCCAGTTATTTGTCACTCTGAACTTTGTGCTTTGGTTCATTCTATGTAGTTTATAGATGATGCCGAACCATTTGGAAGTTTCTTTCCAGTATTGACCCACCCCACTCAAGAATTCTAAAAGTAGGTTGTCATATTCCTTGTGCTTCAAGAGTGTTGTAATATTCTTGTGAAAACATACATCCCATAACAGAATAGAGCTAATTCTTCCCTGTGCTCTGCTAGTGTGAACATCCGTTCAAATGCATCTGTGAATTAACTGAGTAGCATTTTTCTGACAACTACTCAATGTTCTTTTGTTGTTAAGCTGGGAATTTAAAACCTGTAGCCACCTTTGACTCATGACTCCCGTCCCTGCCACCAACTGCTGCTTCCTGGCTTCTAGGTGGTAACTCTGGATTCGAAGCCCTGTAGAAGCCACAATCTTCAGTGACCAGCCTTGGAGTCATAGAGGTGACTGATTTGCATGTGGTTGGACAGCCAGCTTCCTGGCTCAGATCCTACTTGGAGAAACGAGAACAATGTGATGAGGGGAAAAAAAAGGCAAACACAGTTCCATGGCAGCTGCTTCTTGGCTGTTCTCAAGAAGGAAGTATAGAATCATCTGCTATCGGTCCCCTTCTGAGCAGTGTGGTCATCAGCTGTATGCTTAGCGGCACTGGGTACTGTAGTTTGTGAAAAAAATATAGAAGCTTTAGAAGCTTTTCTCCTGACCTAGAAAAAGACCATTCTAGTGAAAAAGAACAAAAGAACACCATGGCAATTTCCTTTTAATTGTTTCTCCTGTAAATATCAGCATTGAATTTTGGTTTGAGCCAAAGAATGATAATATGGTAAAAAAATTACTATTACTTGAAAGTTGGATTTTTTTAAAAAGAAGGTAGAGCACTCAGATAGAAGGAGATATGTCTATACTATACTTTAAAATTATGCAAAGAAACATCTTTCCTCCCTCCCTCCTTCCCTTCTTCCCTCCGTTCTCCTCTCCTTCCTTCCTTGACTCACTATGTAATTTCTTATTGTGCACGGTAGCTGGAAGATGAATTGCTCTGAAGGAAATGGAAAGTTAAATGTGTTTCAGACGGGCATCCTAAATAGAATTAATTAAAGGCGAAGAAACTGGGCAACTCCGAGTCATCCAGTTTTGGTTGTGTTATAGTGCGCTGATAGATGGAATCCAATTTCCCTTCTGCTTTATTTAAACCTATCTTGTGGTTCCTGAGCGAGAGGCCTTGAGTTGAGCAAACACGATAAGGAAGAATAATGCACACAAAGCACACATTCTTTCCCAGACTGAAAAGGACACGCATACCTCCTCTTCTCTGTCTCCCACAACTTGGCCAACGAAGTACGGATTGTACTTGGGAATAAGTCAAGAGTAAAATCGTGAACTTCAAGGATGCTATGTTGAAAACTGACCTTTTATACTTGAATCTTCACTTAGAGAAGCTAACGGTGACAGTAAACAAAGAAATGACTGTCGCTCTGCCCTGATCAGGGCTCTCCTTACTGGCCTCCTGTCCTGCTGGCATTAACATTCTGTTGTGGGCAATTGGGGGAGAACTCTCCTGGCCTCTGTGACATGGGGATGTGGGGAAGGGCTAATTGTAAGCTTTTGAATACTGTTTTCACACAGAGCCCGAGTCTGTCCTTCAGCATGGATTCTCACCACACACCAGCACTGTTTTCATCTCTTCCTTTCAGCCTTAAGACATCACATATAAGTGATGAGGGCTCCCCAGCTTCTGTATATGGGCATGTAGGTGATGATGCTAACCCAGCAGGTAGATGCTTAACATTTTGGGGAAATGGAGCTGAAGTCAGTACTATGGTCCTAAGGCTGGACTAGGCATAGTCGGCTTCCCTAGGTCATAGTATATCAGCCTTCATAAGACAGCCAAAGATAATGAGTAGACTTTCTACTCTTGTGTTCCTGTTCAACCAAGAATATTCCATAACAACCCTATGAGCCCGGAGCATCTCTTGGTGTCATAGTTCTTGGTGACACACACATCCTTTTATTTTTGTATGGAGCCATTATCTTTTTTGGGGGGTGGTGGGAGACAGGGTTTCTTTGTGTAGCTGTGGAGCCTGTCTTAGAGCTCACTCTTTTATTTTTTTTTTTTTTTGGTTTTTCGAGACAGGGTTTCTCTGCAGCTTTAGAGCCTGTCCTGGAGCTAGCTCTTGTAGACCAGGCTGGCCTCAAACTTACAGAGATCTGCCTGCCTCTGCCTTCTGAGTGCTGGGATTAAAGGCGTGTACCACCACCACCCGACTAACATTATCTTTTGAATACTTTTGGTATGATAAAGCATTTGGGGGAATGGTGTGTTGCCAGTGGGTACACAATGACTGCGGGACCAGCAATTTCATCGGGTGCCTGGGTCCCACTGTGGTGTTTCCAGCTCCACCCCAGACTCTCTTTCCCCATCATTATATCCAATCTGCCTATTGTGCCACACACGGCTCTCCTGTTCCATGAAGCATGTTTGATATCATTCATCCTTCAGCAAAAAGATCCAGACCCTAATCTCTACTCTTCTGGGTCCTCTGACTCTTTGCATGTTCATCCTTGTAAAAATAAAACATGGGCGAAGGCAGCACCAAGAGCTTCAGTGGGTGAAATGCACGTAGATGTGTTGATGGAGGATGACATCTATCTCCATCCTCCAAAGTGTGCAGGACTCAGAATCCCTCCTTGTCCTGATGAGAGAACAGTGAGGGGTTGGAACGAGATTCATCTGTTAAGGATTGGTTATCATACACGGTGCCATCTACTTATACGTAACTATTTCTACTCTAAGTGCTCTCACCGATTCAAAGCCCTCTCACTGGATTTTATTTGTTTCTCTTTCTGAGCTGTACACTTCTGTAACACCCACGAAACCTTGTTAATCAAGTGGTATCATTCTAGATAGTTCCACGTTGGCATCACTTTGATAGTTGAGTTCTATCTCATTCCCTACTCCAGGGTGGAGTGGCACATTCTTGGAACCTTTGGTCATTCTCTCCCTAGGCATGGACCTGCTGCTCTGAGAAGCAAATTCAAGTCTGTGGATCCTAAACACTGAACTCAGTGTTCAGTTTCTGCCCTGTGTCTCTGAGACAGAACCCATTCCGGTCTTGAGTCTTCACGGATGACCACACCTCTCCTGCATCAACAGGGCAGTGTTTGCTAGAGACTACTCCCCAGGACTGGGGGAGAGATGCTAAGAATGAAACATTCCATGAGCACAGAGGAGTTGACCAAGGCAGTTGCAGACAGCTTTGGAATGGAAACAACTTCCAGCAACATAAAGCCATGATCCTATCTGCACCTTTGAAAGTGTTGTAAACGTTCTAAAGCAGGGGGCTCTTGATGCAGGTCTATGGTAGCTAACTAAGGAAGAGCATTGGAAGCCAGGATGGAGGCTTTTCAGTGGGGAATACCAAACAAGGGTATTAATGATAGAAATGTAGCATCAGCCACTATCTCGAAACACTCCCATCAGAGGGTTGGCTTGGGCCCCGGTGTCTACAAGTGACTGTGATGGCGGAGCACTGAGACCTTTTGTTCAACTCATGCCAAGTAAAGGGTCTTTAAAATGTCCCAGAGATGCAAAGAGATTCTACGGAGAGTGGATCCTCTCACAACGAAAAGAATGTAGCCCAAATATAAGCACTCACTTAAAACCTAACTGATATTTTACATTTGGTTTTATTGAGGTAAAATTTATATACAGAAAAAGACATCCACTTAGAGAGAACTGTTCAATTTATCCATAGGGAACAATGAGCTATGCTGTCACGTAGTACAAGCCCATGAAGTCACTGCTCAGATTAAGATGTAGAACATTTTCATTGTCCCAGAATGTTTCCTTCTGTCCCTTTGAGGCTCTCCCCTCCTCGCTCTAGCCTCAGGCAACAGCTCATCTGGTTTTTGTCACTGATGACTTGATTTGCGTTTTCTGGAAGTTTGATTAGATAGTATCCTGCAGGGTGGACATTTCTGTTTCTGGTTTCTCTCATCTGTCCCCAAAGGGCACGATGATAGAGATGGCTAGTCTTTATTGTCAGTGTGACTAGGTTTAGAATCACTTAGGAGACACACCTGCAGGAGTCTTAAGGGTGTTTCTAGAGGAGTGTAAGTGAGGAGTCCCACCCTGAATGTGGGGAGTAACATTCCAGGAGCTGGGTGCTCAGGCTGAATAAAAGAGGACAAGAAAGAAAGACCAAAGAACTCTGGTGTTCATCCCTCTGCTTCCTGACTGCCAGCAGGATGTAGCTAGCAACCCCAACTTCCCCTCGGCATAGCAATGAGCCACTCCCACCCTCTCTAACACGATGAACTGTAGTTCCTAAATCACAAACTTTTCTCTCTTAAGTTTCCTCTCTCTCTCTCTCTCTCTCTCTCTCTCTCTCTCTCTCTCTCTCTCTTTCTTTCTCTCTCTCTTTGTCGGGCATTTAGTCACAGCAATGAAATATTTTAAAGGTACAGTGCACTTTAAGATTTACCCGTGTGGTGAATGTATCAATTGTCTACTGTCCCTATTGCCCCGTGGTCTTTCTAGTCTGTCATATGAATACACCAATACTTGTTGAGTCAGACCTATTGATGAGTATTTGATTTGTTGATAGACTTTTTTTAAAATTATGTGATCATGAACATTGACATATGACTTTGTTTGGATTTTTATATTCATTTTTTTAGGCCAATATCTAGGAATGGACTAACAAGATTCCATACATGTAGATTCCACACCATTATATTCCTCTTTGGAGACTGACACAGACCTTTCCAGGGTGGCTTCAGCATTTAAATTCAGCAGTGTTTAAGTTCAAGTAGCTCCATTTCTCCACTACCATTTGGCATTTTCCTTCTTTTCCCTTTCTTTTTGTTAATGTTTTAATTTAGCAAACAAAATATTGGGTTTCATTATGACATCTTCTTACATATAGCAATTAGCATTGTAAATATACATCACCTTTTCTTAAGGTATAAATTCATGTCGAATGATTATTGTAAATTTATAATGATTATAAATAGTCCTGGATAATTTTTGGCTTTTAGTGGATGAAGAGGGCTTTAGATCTGTCTTCTCCTTTTTCTCCTTTATGCTAAATTAAATCAGATACTAAGAGGGGGAAATAACATTCCCCAAGTTCCCTGGAGACTGTATAACTCACTGTAGTGGTGGCTAACCAATAACATGAATTTTAGGATTCTAAGAAGAAAATAATATTTCTTAAATATATGAGTTACAACTAATGAGGGACAAAGGGGAAAATATTAAAAATCATATATGAGATAGGGGAACTAGATTGCATTGTGACAATTCTCATGATGATGCTATTGATACCACCATTTTTAAACCATAGCTGTACCTACAGATTTCTAAGGATGCATGCAGAGTGAATTTTAGCTAACCTCTAGGATGTTTTCTTCTAAGTTTTTACCTCCATCACTGTTCCAGCCATATTAAGAAAGATTTTCTAGAAGGCCAAGAGCCAAGAGAAGTAGCAGCAGATGTGACTAATTTTCTGTGTTACCTCTAGGTCCTGTTGTAGTGATGAGGTGAGCAGGCCTGCTTTTCATCCCACTCCAGCTCCCGCACAGCTATCTTAGCCTCAGAATAATTACACGGAAACTGTATTCATTTAAACACTGCCTGGCCTACTAGTTCCAGCCTCTTATTGGCAAATTCTCACATCTTGATTAACCCACTTCTATTAATGTGTGTAGCACCACAAGGTGGTGGCTTACTGGGAAGATTCTAACCTACACTGATCTTGGGCCAGAACTTCATGGCGACTGCCTGACTCTGCTTTCTTTCTCCCAGAATTCTGTAGGTCTACTCCACCTATCTAAATTCTGCCCTATCAAAAAGCCAAGGCAGTTTCTTTATTAACCAATGAAAGTAACAAATAGACAGAAGACCCTCCTACATCATCCTGTGACTTTGTTAGTCTTTGTTATGCAGTAACAAACAGCAGACCTGCTCCAGCAACCTCAGCAGGAGCAGCCCCAAGCAAGCTACCTCCATGGGAGCAGGCCAGAATGACTTTTGATTTTCAGAATTGCAGAGCAACCCCAGAAGCACTAAGTGACCTCTAGGAACACTGTTACCTCTGGGGTGACTGGAACTGTGGCCTTGAGTGTACCACAAGGAGCAATCATCTGAGCCTTGGATCCATTGGCACCTGGAAGAGCATGGGAGAGCTTTCCATTTTTCTGGTGTCTTCTTCAGTTTCTTTCTTCAAAGATTTAAAGTTCTTGTCATACAAGTCTTTCACTTGTTTGGTTAGAGTTACTCTAAGATATTTTATGCTATTTATGGCTGTTATGTAGGGTGATGTTTCTCTGATTTCTTTCTCAGGCTATTTATCATCTGTTTACAAAAGAGCTACTGATTTTTTTAATTAATCTTGTATCCTGCTACATTACTGAAAGTGTTTATAAGTTGTATAAGCTCCTTGGTAAAATTTTTGGAGTCATTTATGTAAACTATCATATCAGCAAATATTGAGAGTTTTACTTCTTTTCTGATTTGTATCTTCTTGATCTCTTTTTGGTGTCTTATTGCTCTAGCTAGGACCTCAAGAACTATATTGAATAGATATGGAAAGAGTGGTCAACCTTGTCATGTTTCTGATTTCATTGGGATAGCTTTGAGTTTCTTTCCATTTAGTTTGATGTTGGCTGCTGCCTTTTTTATGTTTAGGTATGTTCCTGCTCTCTAAGACCTTTGTCATGAAGGGATGATGTATTTTGTCAAAGGCTTTTTCAGCATCTAATGAAATGATCATGCATTTTTTTCAGTTCATTTATATGGTGGATTACATTGATATATTTTAAGATGAGATAAGCAAGTTAAATAGGCCTATAACTGCTAGAGAAATAGAAACAGACATCAAAAGTCTCCCAACCAAGAAAAGCCTAGGACCAGATGGTTTCAGCACAGAATTCTACAAGATTTTCAAAGAAGAACTAATACTCCTCAAATTGTTCACATAATAGAAACAAAAAAAAAAAAACCACTGCCAAACTCTTTATGAGGCTACAATAACCCTGATACCTAAATCACACAAAGACATTACTAAGAAAGAGTATTACAAACCAATCTTACTCATGAACTTGGATCGAAAAATACTCAATAAAATACTGGCAAACTGAATCCAAGACCACAACAGAAAAATCATCCACCATGACCAAGTAGACTTCATCTCAAAGATACAGAGATTTCTCAACATACAGAAAAACTTTCTTAAAAATGCAATAATGATATAAAAATATCTTCTTTTCAAATAATCTCTTACTTATGTAGTAAAAACAGAACATACTATTACATTTTGTGTCATATATGTCCCCCAGAGCCCACGAATATGGTAAAGTCTTGATCCCCAGTGGGATACCCTTGCAAAGCAGTGGGATCTTTAAGAGATGGGACCACCTGAGGTGAACCTGCTACAGTTGTTCTGCCAAATAGACATGGTATCAAACTCCTCTCTAAATTCCCGTCCTATCCATAAATTAGTGCAGCTCCCGGAGTACATCAGAGAAGTTTCTTTGTGCTGTGGACAGTGGTTAATACAGAAACACTCATCAAACTACAGAGAAGAACTGTGTGCTCCATATCTTCTGAACATGATGGGACCGCTGCACTCATGAACTCCTATACAAGACCTGCATAAGATCAAGCCAGTCAGACTTCTAGCAGGCAGTTGGAAAAGGCTCATGAACCCTGTGCTGTCTTATGTCAACTCGGCACAGCTTTAATCATCTGAGAATAGGGAACCTCAGCTGAGAAAATGCTTTCATCAGACTCAGATGTAGGCAAGCCTGTAGGGCGTTTTCTTCATCAGTGATTGAGATAGGAGGGGTCAACCCATAGTGGGTGGTACCAAGCTTGATGGGTGGCTCTGGGTTCTGTGAGATATTAGGCTGAGCAAGTCACGGGGTGAACGTCAGCAAACAGCAATTCTTCTTAGCCTCTGCATCATCTCCTGTCTCCAAGTTCCTGCCCAGTTTGGATTCCTGCCTTGGCTTCCCTCAGTGGACTATGATTCAGGGTAGGTAAGCCGAATAAATCCTGTCCTCCCCAAGTTGCTCTTGGTCATAGTGTTTCATCACAGCAATAATAACCCAACTAAGACAGAAATTGGCACCAGGATCGTGGGGTATTGTTGTGACAGACCTGACCATGTGTTTTGGGAAGGACTGTGCAAGGACTTTGGAACCCTGGGTTGGAGAAGCTTTTGAGTTTTTAAAGCTGGGTGAAGTGTTCTGAGAACTTGGGAGGTTAGAGGCTAATGTTGAGAGCAGTGGAGGTAATGGCGGCCTGGCTTGTGAAGTTTCAGAGAGAAGCAAAGACTGTAAGGAACATTTGATATTTTGAATTTAAGAACCTGTGGTTCTAATCAGTTGGAACTGGAGAATCAGCTGTGATTACCAAGAGACCAGTACCACCAAAGTAAAACTGTTGCTTTACTAAGGAAAATTGATAATGGCTAGCTGGAGCAAAGAAATTAGTGGTAATTAAGAGACCAGAATCATTGAGGTGAAGTCTTCTGGGAAGAAAAGTGTTTCCTCAGGATCAGCACACACAAGGTACATTCCAGACATGGCCGAGGAGACACTCGCACTAGCAGCTGAATTTGGTCGTGTGAGAGTCACCCAGGTGGTACTGCTTTTGAAGGCATGAAGGGGGTCATGGAATCATCTGAGGCTTATCACTGTGAGAAAAGCTGGAGTCCCTGAAGAGAGCCCAGGAGAGGCCGTTGGTGAAGGTGCAGTAGAAGACCCCAACATTTTGGAAATGCCAGTACTGTGGGAGGACCACCAAGAGCAGCAGCAGCAGCAGCAGCAGCAGCAGCAGCAGCAGCAGCAGCAGCAGACCAGCCAGAGCCTAGAAGACAATCAGTGTGTGTTGCTGGCGGTTGAGCTGGAAAGTGACCCAGGATGTTGGAGTCCACAGATTGTAAGTAATCCGACATTTGTTACTGATTTATTTACACTGTGGATTTTTTTTTTAAAATTGTGACTATACCCTGGTTTGTTTCTCTGGGAATAAAGTATTTCACTGATTTTAATTTAGTAGGAGTCCAAAGTTAAGAAACTGAACTTTTAAGTGCTTGAATTTTTAAAGACTGTAGGAATAGTTCATATTGTGATCTTGATACTAATGTGTGATCTTGGTGATGAGCAAGAAAGGAAAGGTTATGGCTGAACAGAGATGTGTTTGCATTTCAAGTTGACAAGGGATAAATTGCACGGGCTAGGTTAATGTTAACTTGACACAGGCTATAATCATCTGAGAGGAGGGAGCCCTAACTGAGAAAATGCCTCCTGAAGATCCAGCTGTAGGCAAGCAAGCCTGAAGGCCATTTTCTTAACCGGTGATTGACGTAGTAGGGACCATCCATTGTATGTATGTGGGGTACCACCTTTGGCTGGTGGTTCTGGGTTCTAAAAGGAACTGGGCTGAGTAAAACCAGTAAGCATCCTTTCTCTAGGGTCTCTGCACCAGTGCCTCCAGGTTCCTGTTCATTTTGAGTTCCTGCTGTGGCTTCCCTCAGTGGACTGTGTGTTACTCAGGATATGTAATCCAAATAAATCACACACTCCCCAAGTTGCTTGTGGTCATAGTGTTCTATTGTAGAAACAAGAATAATTTGTATAAGACAAATCCTCACCCACAGAGGGTGATAAAAACAGTTGCTAGCTTCTGGAAGAGAAAGACTCAGGTGGGGCTTCTGTTGTTCCAATTGTGCTGCAGTGGTTGGCCTTACCCTCAGGACTATCTGTGCAGCACAAATTAGATTCCATGGGTTGTGGAAAAAGTAGTAGAGATTGAGGAGTTGAAGGTGAGGTGAGGGTTATCCAAGAGGTGTAGCAGATAAATATAATCAAAATATGTTATATGAACGTCTCAAAATTAATACAAAATGGTACATTAAAAAAAGAGGTTGGGCCTAGGAGGAAAGAGTCTGGTCATCGGGAGTATCCTCTTCAAGGAATGAGAGGCCCTCTTCTTCATTTTCTTTCTCACATCTTGCCCATACAGTTAGGTAAATGCTTTTGTTCTACCCCACACTTCTGCCATGTTATGCTGCCTTGTCAAGGGCCCCAAAGAAACGGGGCTATCTTGGGCTAGAATACATGAAACCATGAGCCGAAACAATGCTTTGTATTTGATAAGTTGACTAGCTGATGCCTCTACGTGCTATTGCAGTGGTGTTTTGTGGGTCAGTGCCAGCACTGTTCGAGTACCCTGTGGTGGCTGGCGTGTTGGTGTCGTCTTCTGTGCGTTCTTACCTACTGCTCATCTCTTACGGGATGGAGGCTGGAGAAGAGGAGGTTTGTCTAAGGGCAGAGGCCCGGCTCTGCTGTGTCCTGACTTCAGTTTCCCTGGGATTTAGTTACTTCCTTGCAGATAGTAACTTACCAAAGGACAACCATGGAGATGCTAAAGATGGGAACTGGGGCACTACATAAGGAATCTTTCTGTTCACAGAAAGAATGTCTTTAAACATTCATGAGAGTTCAGAACTGAACATATTCTGCCATGCCTTCATGGACATAGTAGGGAAACAGGATGAAAAATCCTTCCTGATATCCTCACTCTGAATTTCGTCAGCCTTAGTGCCTGCAGACAGACAACTTGAAGGAGAGGGACGATGGCCCATAAAAGGTCGTTTCCATCCAAGCATGAACATTTAGCATACCACAGTTCTCAGCCGTGTTAGCTTTCATCCTATCTGGTCTCCCCGAATTGCACCAACCTTAGCTGTCCTCCTTAAAGACTTCCCCGTGTTTCTCTCCAGCAAACCCTGTAGCAAGTGTTACCAAGATCCTCGAGGTTTCCATGCCGACCTGCCCTGTTTTCTCAACTAACTAGCCTTGCATTCTCAGCTCTCAGGCTGACAAGAGGGGGCTGACTTAAGCTCGGAAACATTTCAACTTTGCAAAGATTAACTGGCGGTACTCTCTCACAGATCCTCTGCAGCGTTCTCTGCGCAGGCCAGGCCCGTGGGCTCTTTCTAAATGACGCTTTTCCTGCACCTGAAAAGCCACATCATCCATTAAAACCTTGCCGGAGGCTGCATCTCCCCGGCTCTCTCCTGCCTACCCACGTGCTCTGGGCTCCAGCCGCTCTTTTGGGTGAGTGCGATTTCCACTCCTCAGGCCTTTACCTGCTGCTCTGAGCAAATGATCTTCAAGCTCTCCTCACAATGATGCTTCCCATGGCGCTTGACGCTCAAGACTAAAAATAGTAAGACAAAGCCTGGCTCATTCTCCAAGGAGATAAAGTCGAATAACATAACTGGATTATTCTTGGTTATCTTGCAGATAGCCGCGTGACCAGACGTCTGCAAATGGTGGTGAGGTCACTTCTTAGACGCCTCTTAATCGGTTCGCCCATGGCCTCTGAATTTTAAGAGGGTCTTATTTACTTTTTTTTAACCCCTCAAGACAAAGGCAGCCAACAGCCTTAGAAGCTTGCACACTGGATTGTTATTTTGATTTTCCCAAGTAATTTCCGGTTGCTCTCCCCCCCCCTTTTCTTTCCCCATCTTGGGGCTTTTCTCTTGGGGGGAAGGGTAGCTGTGTTCTTTCAAAAGTGGTTGCTAAGAAAGGCTCTTCTCTGTTTATAGGCTCCTACCAGCTCCTGGCAGCTGAGTGGCAAATATGGTCCTGTGTTTGCAGGGAGGGGTGGATGGAGGCCAACAAAGAGCAGCCTGGAGCACAGAGACCCACAATGAGACCTTTGAGAGTATTGGCTGGTGTTGTGGTCCCACAGGTTGCTTGATAGAATTCAAAAAGGTGCTTGCCTCATGCCCTCAGTGACAAATTTATTTCCACAAATCAACCATGCTTGTATAACTTGACCAGACAATAAAGGAGCACAGCCCCTCCCCCCTTTTCATCTCAAGAAAACTTCAGCTGCACAGGAGCCAAAACTCAGTGTTGATTTGTATCCAATTTCAAAACAAGGGTCTCTTGATCTTTGGGGCAGAGGTTGGAATGTCAGTCTGAAGTAGCCAACCCAAGGGTAAGTGCAGCCTCATTTATCATTCTTGTCGTTTTGTTTAGGGGACTTATTCCATTTTTCCTTTTTTTAGACTGGGTCTCGCTTATGTAACCTTGGCTGCCCTAGAACTCATTATGTGGACCAGGCTGGCCTTGAACTCCTAAAGATCTGCTTCTCTCTCTGAAGTGCTATGCTTAAAGGCTGGTGCTGCCTGGTGCTGCCATGTCTGGCTTTTTTACTTCCTTGTTTGCTTTAGGTTATGATGGTATTGCAAAGAAAAGAGGAGGATGGTGTCTTTCTGCTTAAGGCCTTTGCATGCGGGGATGGTGTGGTTTGAATATGTTTCCCAGAGTGCACGTTGGAACTCAGTCACTACCGAAAGTGTTGCAAGTGTTGGGGGGGACTTCAGAGATGATTAGCTTATGGAGGATTTGTTCTTTGTGAATGGATTAATATTAACAGCGTGGTAGTGCATTAGTTATACCAGTAACAGGCTCCCAATAAAAGGACAACTTCAATCCCATATCCTCCCCCTATCCCTCCTTCTATCTTCCTTCTCTTTCATCCTCTCTCTTGCTTTCCACCAAGAAATGATACAGAGAATGACCTCACCAGACACAGCCCTTGATCTTGGCTTCCCAGTCTGTAGAACCATAGAGAGCAAAGCTCTGTTCTTTACAAATCCACTCAGATCTTAAATATTCTGTTACAGATTCACAAAACAAACTAGAGCAGTGAGTGTTTGGGTTCTTCATTCCATAATAACAGTATAAACAGTCACCCGAGAGAGGAGCAAGAGCCCTGTAATGATGCTTATTGAGAGTGAGGTCCAGTGGGAATGGGATGAGCATCTGGTCTTCATTCATGGGGAGCAGTACAAACCTAGAAAAGCCTGGTGATGCTGATGTGGGTGAGGAACAGGGGCTATCAACTGGATGTCAGACATTCCATTTAGATGACTATGAGCTACATGAACATCAATATACTCATGTAGTCCTAACATGTAGGTACTATTGGTTCTTGAATTTCAACAAAATAAAGGCAGAATAAACCGTGTTCTAGATCCAGACATCTTGATTCAGAACTGTTGCTCATACACGCTGCTGTCAGTTGCTTCTATGAGTATACAACCAGTACCCTAAACTGGATGCTTTCTCTCCCGTGTTGTTATTTTGTTGTGAGGCAGGGTCATGCTATGTAGCCCATGATGGCCCCAAGCTCAAAATCCTCTTGCTTCTGTTGGTGTGTGTGTGTGTGTGTGAGATCTACGGTGCATACATATGAGTGTGCAGGTGCTTGCACATGTGCATGTGGAGATCAGAGCAGGGTATCTTGTGTCTTTCTCTATTGATCTCTGCCTCTTTGCCTTGAGACAAAGTCATTGAACAGAAAACTTGCCCTCTAGGTTAGGCCGGCCAATGAGTTCTTGGGATCCCCTGTCTTCACTTCTCATGCCTCTGTCTTTTGGGTACTGGGGATACAGATGCTCATCACCTGGCCCCCTTGTTGTTCACTTTTTGTCAGCAGAACCTCCATCTCCAGAGAGACTCCCTGCCCTGGAGAGACATTTTCATAGAGTACTTTGATCATCTTTCCTCTTTTCCTGCAGACCTTAACAAGTGTTTTGTGTGTAGAACCCTGGAATAACTTTGAAGAGGCACATGGACCTGTGACAGAGAAAGAACATGAAGAATTTTAGTCGTTAAAAAACCCTTAATTATGTTTGCGTTTGGCCAGAGACAACACACGGGAGTTGGTTTTGCCCTACATGGGTTCTGGAGAGTTAGTTCTGGCCATCCGCTTGGGTGGCAAGTGCCTTTCCTAACTGTGCTCTCTTGTCAACCCAATAATTTTTCCAACACAACCTATGGCACAAAAATATGAGCCTCCCAGTTTAGAACTGTGCCACATCAGGTTTCCTCAAGCAAAGTGGAAGTACACGGATTGGTTATTTATTCTGGGTACGGAAGTATGTTGGAAATCATCTATAGGTAAATGGTGGCCATCGGGACCAACCTATCACACATAAGTTCCTACATGACAGATATGACACACCCATGCCAATAGAAACTGAAGAAGCAGGGTAGTTATCATTGCCTTCAAGGTGAATCACAGAGTCATGGTTGACAAGACATCGACTTGCCAACACCGGCTGACAGTTGACTTCACAAATGTGGTTCTTAGCGATTGCTGCTTCTTCCCTTAAAAAACTCATTTCTTTTTTCCAACTCGCTGTTCATAAAGCAGCTGGGAGAGAAGAATTCTGGGAGTATTGCAAATAGGCACATACAGGAAACTAAAACTGGGGGCCAAACACAGACTTAGTTTTCATCTTATATACTTTCCATATGATTTTTTAATAGAATGTGCATAGTATTATTTTAAAATAGCAAACGTTCAATTATATAAAACACTCAGAGGTCCAGCAATGACTCAGTAGGTGAAGTACTTCACAGGCAAGCAATACAACCTGAGTTTGATCCCTAAACTTCACGTAGAAGTGAAAGTAGAGAATTGTAACACCTGCCTTACTCTCTATGGTACAGTTCGCGCTACTATACCATTCGGGAGCCGGGCAAGGGCCTGGAGATTAAAGGAACACCTAGGAGATGTGGGTCATTCCTGAGGAGAGAATGCCAAATGCCGTTTATTCAAAATTAGAAAAAACCTTATATATCTAGCTGCTGCACAGCAAAAAAAAAAAAAAAACCCCAGGCAGGTGGGAAATTACCAGGCTCAAGAGTAAACAAAACCTCAAAGCTAAGCATCAGTGGGGGCAGAGGGAGCATAGGAACAAACAGGATGTTTAGCCAGAAACTGCAACAAGATGACTGGCCAGAAACTGTCCTCAAGATGAACCCCTGGAGGAGGGGTAGCCCTGTGGGCCCTACAGAGAAAGGCTTTCCCAAGTTTGTCCTCTGACTTCCACACACAACAAAATAAGTAAAACACTTTGAAAAGTTATTTGGGGGTGTGGTGGGCAGAGGGCTCTGTTGGTAAGAGTGCTTCTTGTATAAGCACAAGGACACAAAGTTCGATTCCAAGAACCCATCTAAAAGCTGGGCGTGGGGTGCGCACCCGAAATCCCAGTGCCATAAAGGGATGGAGGAGGACATGGCAGGATCTCTGGGCCTTCCTCACTTGCCAGTCTAGCTAAACTTCTGAGCCCCCTGCTTACTGAGAGAATCAATCCGTCTCAAAAAATAAGGCAGAAAGTGCTAGAGAAAGACAGGCGATGTCCATCTCTAGAGTTCACAAACGTGAGTACACACTTTCCCACCCCACACGCACACATGCATTAACACGCATACACATATCCCCAGATTTATTGAGTGTATCATTTATGTGGGGAGGGTCTGAGGGAAGCCTTGAACATTAGGAGAGAGGTGGGACTCAGCTTATGGGAAAGGAACATTTACAGAATACAAGCCAACGGTTACACCAGTGAGCAGCAAAATTATCTTCTGATGGGAGCGTGAGGGAACGGGGTGGAAATGGTTCATAGAGGAGATAATATTTGAGCTACACTTTGAAGGATTTATTTACTCATTCTCAAGACATTGTTGGATGCACTCTTGATGCCAGAGATCAGAATAGGTAGAGAGAATGTAGTGGTAAAACCAAACCAAACCAAACAAACCCAAAGCATGGTCCAGTCTCATTCTCAGAGTAGATACAGGCACAGAGAGATCACAGATGGCAAGGCCTGGGCTTGACTAGAGTAGAGAGCCACAATCTTGGTGATGGAGGCAGTATAGGGCTCAGACACAAGACACCATCATTGGTCAAGAGTCCAGCCAGGATCAGTTGTATCAGGGCTGCTGACCCAGAGACCAAGGCGGTCAACCCATCCCTGCAGAGGCTAGAAGAGATGCCATCTCATCCTTCTGTCATAATGCCACCATCTAGGTGCCCCTTTTGCCAAGATGAACTTAAGGAGGAAGAGAGTGAGTGCGTGTGAGTGTACTTCAAGTTTAGTGAGTGTTGACCGAAACCAAGTTGTCTTAAACTGGAAAGATATGAGGAAATATGATTGCTAAATTTCAGCTCTAATTTTATTGCTGCTACGCTGAATGGGAGTTCAGAGGCAGAACTCAGTGGGTCGCACAGTTATGTTTACATTTGTCTAAGTATCTAGAGCAGGAAATTCGTGGAGACAAAGTAGATTAGTGTTTATCATGGCTCTGTGAAACGGAAGTGGGGGTGGCTCTTAATGGGTTTGGACATTTCTTTTGGGGAGTGATAAAAGTGTCCTGGAATTAGATAATGGCAATGATTGCACAGATATGTGGACCTGGACTTTTAACTTGTATCTCAGTGGAAACACAATAGAGTGATTAACAAAAACAAAGAAGCTAAAATTTCCTTTGTATATCTGTAAAGAGCGATGAATGAATTCCACTATATTTGACCATTGTTAATCAAGCTGTGATTTCTCCAACTATCCCAGAGTTGTGGCATGTCTGATAAAAACCCATGATTTCATTTGTTATTTCTATCAAACAATAAGCTAACATCCAAGTTCAACTCAGCCACCATGTGTGTAGAAAATGCATTATGCTAAATAAGAAGCAGTGTGCAGGTTGTGGATAGTAGTGTCAGGTCATGTATGCAAACGTACACACTTCTGATATTCTATAGAATGCTTGGTAGGAACATATCCATTGTGTCTTAGTGTTTTCATTGCTGCGAAGAGACTCCATGACCATGGCAACTCTTATAAGGAAAACATTTATTGAGTGCGGATCATTTACAGTTTCAGAGGGTTAGTCCATTCTCATAACGACAGGTGATGTAGGAGGGTCATCTGTCTATGTGTTACTTTCATTGGTTAATAAACTGCCTTGGCCCTTTGATAGGACAGAAAATTAGGTGGGTAGAGTAGACAGAACAGAATGCTGGGAAGAAGGAAAGTGAGTCAGATGCCATGACTCTCCTCTCTGAGACGGACTCAGGTTAAGATCTTTCCTGGTAAGCCACCACCTCGTGGTGCTACACAGATTACTAAATATGGGTTAAAGCAAGATGTGAGAATTATCCAATAAGAGGCTGAAACTAATGGGCCAGGCAGTGTTTAAATCAATACAGTTTCTGTGTAATTATTCTGGGACTAAGCTAGCCATGCGGAAGCCAGGTGGGACGAAAAGCAGGCCTTCCCATAGCACTTTCTATAGACAGGGAGCCTAGCAGCATGCATGCAGGCATGGTGCTGGAGCTGAGAGTGCTACATTTTGCAGGCAACAGGAAGTTGACTGGCATAGTGGGCAGTATCCTGAACACAGGAAATCTCAAACTCCACCCCCACAGTGACACACTTCCTCTAACAAGGCTACACCCACTCCAACAAAGCCACATCTCCTAATAGTGCCACTCCCTATGAGATTATGGGGTCCAGTTACATTCAAACTGCCACACATTGTATTTCTTAATACCATTGAATGTATGGGATCATTAAAATTTTAGAATACCATTTTTTCCCATTTAGGTCCTTGTAATTTTTAAAGATATATTTATTTTTATTTTATGTGCATGAACGTTTTTCTTGCTCATAGTGCACTATGTGCATGCAATGTTCATGGAGGCCAAAAGTGAGGCAGGGTTTTGGAACTGGAGTTATAGACAGTTGTGAGCTGCCGTGTGGATGCTGGGTGTTGGACCTGGGTCCTCTGGAAGAGCAGCCAGTGCTCTTAACCACTGAATCATGTCTCCAGTCCCAGGTCTTTATACTCTTGGAAGAGAAAACCTGGATGTGGGTTGCTATCATTTTGTATTAAAAGCAAGATGGAATGAGTTTCTGTCCCATTACTCCTGCATTTGTCTACCTTAAGCCTCACAATCACTATTTACTTCAAGCCCTGGAGCCAACCAGCAGCCAAACCTTGCTCGGCATACCTTTCTGACATGTCTCCCAACAGCTGTGGCAATTCTTCTACCATCTTCTGCATCTGTGCCTTAGGGCTCTTGGCTCCTTACTGGCCTTCTTGCTCCTCCTGTGCCCAAGCAGCACCGCACTAAAGCAGTCTCCCGATTCTCACCCTGCTGAATCCTGGATCAATCGTGGCTTGCTTCTTTATGCACTTAAGATATTTATTTGAATGAAACTATCATTTCCCAACTTTCCTCTTTTAATTCTACTGTTTCTTCATAAATCTGAAAGACTGTGATTGTTAAATGTCTTTTGTAAAGACCATCTTTTCTTTCAAGCGTTTTGATTCCTCAGTGATCAGAACCCTGATGGATGCCTGAGGTTCTTTCTCAAATATGTTGGTGCGGAAATGAAACCTGGACGCTGGAACTTTTTTTTTTTTTTAATCTTACTATCCTATATGTTTTGTGTTGGTGACAGGGAGCCTGTATGGCTGAGGACAGCCCTCTCTGAAGTACTCAGGTGTGTAGACAGACACACAGTTTACAAGTAAGAATACATAAGATGCTTCCATTCGTATTTTCAGTTTTCTCTGTTTTGTACTGGCTTTTCTTAATTCCCTTAGGAAACTTTCAGACTCCTTTAGCTCTTAGTTCAAAGCAGCGTTCTCCCTCTTCTGCTTTCTCCTATTTTACGTAGATACATATTTTTGATGACTCTTCTTTTTCTTCTTTAATAACCCATGAATGGACACAGGTTCCTTTTTTTAATGAGTCAAAAACTTGGTTTTTCTGTCCTCATCAATCATTCAGTTAAATATAATTTTGATAGGAGAAATTGCAAGGATAGACCAAAAAAATAATAAAATTAATTTTGACAAATTTAGGAAAGAGTGATGTAAGATATCATTTGATCAAGGATTCTTATATCTTTATTAAGTTAACCACTGAGCACTTTTTCAAAGAGGTTTTTTTAAAAACCTATCCCCTCTTTTCCATAATACAACAAAATACCTGTGTATCTGTCTGGTGATTTGAAACAGGAGAGAAACCAATTAGCTTCTCTCCTGAGGAATAATAAAATGAGAGGGGGGGGGGGGAAGAGATGTTGGGATTATCTATTCAAGGTGCTTAAGGTAGCAATCCAGACTTCTGTCATATAGAGAGCTGAGCACTGGTGGCCAGAAGATTCTGGGTTTTGTGCTGCACGCTGCCCTGAGTCTTCACATGTTAAAGACACAGAATTGAGAAGTACAAGGCTGACAGCATGGCACGGGGAGGGTTACTGCCCAGCAGTTTCATGTCAGGCTGGAGGATCAGCAGAGAGGCCAATGTCTGTAGACTAGAGCAGTTAGCATGAGGCTGGGTCAGCAGAGGAGATGAACAGATTACCAGCTACCCTCTCACATTTCGGCATTGAAGCCCAGGAAACTCAGGCCTCAAAAGAGAGAAAGCACACAATATCAGGACCAATAGCCCAGGTTTTTTCTACTACATGAGGATGCTAAGTTGCCACACACACATTTGGTAAGAGCTATATTGGGAAGAAATATAGAAAGTGGTTATCCCTCCTAAGGAAAACTCAGTGTTTTTATTTTGTTAAGTGATTCTTTTTCTTAAAATGAATACTGAAATCTTTAGACTGCACTAAAATTTTGATTATATATTCATTATATGCATTTCTGTCATATATACATATTTGTTGTATATAACTTCTCTTAACTAGAGATGAATATGAAAGCCAGAGTAATTAAGCAACTATGTATTTTAGGCTTTGGGGGCTTGTAGACAACAAATATTTTACTTTACCACACTTTTTTATATTAAAGTAAGTATGTCTTAATTATAAAAGCTTAAAACTTATAAACGTACTTTAATCACTGAGGATATAGCCATAGACTTATTGCAAAACCCTTCATTTTTTGTGAAATTTTGGTCTCTGTTTCAATGTGGCTATATCCATTTACTCAATTGTAACCTATGAAATTACTGTTTTTTTTTCTGTTTTTGATTTGTGAAATTGCATGTTTCATGGATAATACAGTCTAGGGGAATGCATATGCACACAACATACACACACCTTCATGTTCTATGTGCATGTGCACATGGGTAAACATGCATTCTTCCTTATAAGACTAGGGTATCATATTTGCAGCTTTTTGCCTGAACAATGCCCTAACAATATCTTTACACATCATCACCTTAACTATGGTTCCTTTTAAAATGTTAACATAGTATTCCACTGCCATTTTATTACAGGAATAATAGCAAAATATCTATAATAATCAGCTTATTTTTGGTAGTTAAGCATTTAAAATAAGTATGAAATAACGTGAAAATATATAAACTTATTATTAAAATGTGAAGATATAATAACTCCCTTTCAATAAATATATAGGACTATAGATATATATTTAAAGTTTTTCTTGTTAATTGAAACATTTTTGTTCCCTGTATTTTATCAATTTCCATTCCTGTAAACATGGTACAAAGCCAAAGTTTTGCCTATTTGTCAATTTGCTAGGTGAAGAATTAATTTTTTCCCCCTTTGTTCCTGAGACTGGATAGCTCTTCAGATACTTAGCAGTTTTGTGCTTCTTTAGCCTTTAAAAATTTTAAAAAAATCTTTAAAAAATAATTGCTACTGTTTCTTCATGCATTTGTAGCTTGTACTGGATCAGTCCAGCCTATACAGGCGTCTAAGCTTGCTTGCAGTCTGGCTTACTCCTCTCTTTCTTCCTCCCTCAATTTCTCTCTTTTGAGAGAAATTACAGTGTATCCCAAGCTTGCTTTGAGCTAACTATCCCCATCCCTACCCCATGAGGGTTGGGACTGTAGATATGTGCCAACACATCCACTTTTGGTCACTAATTCTAATACAGGGTTTCTGTCCTTAGAGTTATACACTTCTTTTAAACTGCTAGAATTTGTTTTCTATGAAATATTTCTAACACAGAGTTCACAGATAGTTTAGAAGTGGAGAGATCTTGATTGTTTAGTTTTCTTCACTTAACCTGAGGATGCTTATGGTTATGCTAACAGCTGTCTCAATGCCACAGCTCATATGCGGCAGGATACAGGGCTCCGTAAGACAGGTTATTGCCTTTAATCCCGGCACTCGGGAGGCAGAGGCGGGTGGATCTTTGGGAGTTCTAGGCCAGCCTGGTCTACAAGAGCTAGTTCCAGGACAGGCTCCAAAGCCACAGAGAAACCCTGTCTCGAAAAATCAAAAAAAAAAAAAAAAATACAGGTTATTGGCCTCCATCACCCCTTAACTTTCCGCAGCCTCCTATGGACCAGATCTTTGTGGAACAGCCATCAAAACAGGACACCGGTCAATAGAACAATATTCCAATTGCCTCTTTTTTTTCTCTCTGTCCGAATTTTGCTTCAGTGTTCCTTCTTTCATAAGAACCAATTGGTTTACTGTAAAAAAAAAACAAAAAACAAAAAACCCCAAAAAACAAAAACAAAAACAAAAAAACACTGCAGTATCTTTTTCCTACAATATCTTGTTTTAAAATCTCTCTTTGGCTTGATACATCTTGAAGCTCACATTCAAATCCCCTTTTCAATCTTCCACCCTGATTAAGCTGGTCAGTGAGCCAAGAGGATCTAACAGCCAACATGGTGACTTCAAAAGGAAACGAGAGGGGCCTAGCCCTCCAGTGCCAACTATGTGGTGAGCTGTTTGTGTATTTTATCTCATCTACTCTCAGACGGACATTATGTGATGCTATCTTTATTCCACCCATTCTACAAGCCAGCAGACGCTCTTGCCAGGTAAACAGAAGTAATTACTCTTTTCATGGGGCTCAGGGGAAGTTATATTGGTAGTTAGAAATTCATAGTCTTTCTCTTTTAAAAATTCTTTGAACTTCAAATAGAGTTTTTCAAATGCTGAATTCCAGGACAATCTTCAAACTATACAACATTGTGAGTCTTCTCACAGCCATGAAAAAGGCTTTGTCATTTTTGTATTTGAAGCTGATTCGATGATCCCTTGTTGTTGCTTTAAGAAGTGTCCCTACAGGGAAGAATTATGGCTCCTGATGTAGGAAGATTATGCAGATTCCATTTAGAAAACTGACCGTTTCATCTATGTATCATCTAGCTTGGGAAGTATGCCGGGGTTGTCAATACAGCTGTCTAGCAATTTATCTTTGACAGTGAAGGAAATACCATACCCATGAGTGCATGAGCAGATGTCTGTTAAGCTTTCTGCCATATCATTTGACAGCTGACCAAAGGCTTAAGGATGTGTGTGTGTCTGTGTTGGGTGGTCAGGAGGTCTGCATAGCTGTGATCCAGAATTCCTAAGCACTGTGAGACTTAAGCCATCAGTAAGCAGGAAGAGGAAAGCATGGTGGAAACAGAGAAAAAAATATTTTAGGGACCTAATTATAAATTTGACCAAATAGTACTGGTGTGTTCTTAAAGAGCTGGGCAAAGATAATCTTGCCAGTTCCCATTCATTTGCTGATAGAGTAAGAGAAAATGCCAATAATTCTAGGGGAAGCTTATGGATAAGTTTCTAACAACAGGTAAGTTTGTATAGGAGCGGTTAGTGGTGGGCTTTCTTGTTTAAGAGAAAGGTGAGAAATTCTCATGTCCCCAGTGTGACCTATGAGGAATGTTTACCTGCAGACATCATCCAGCTGCCATTTTTCATGTCTCCTTAGTTACCTTCCCTTTCCTGACTACATTCCATCCTCACGTCTGGAAGGTAGGAAGCTGGCTGTGCTCTGCCAGGGGAGCTGAGTCTGTCAGTCACTGGGCAGAAGATGTCCACTCACTAATTCAGGATTGAAACAGCCTTGCCCAGTATGATTTATAATACAAATCTCCGTTAAACATCGGAGTTACTCTAGGGCAGAATTTCTGATCCGCAGCAGTAGAGCTAGTTAGCTAAATGATCCTTTATTGTAGAGGCCTTTTTGTGCATTGTGGGACATTGTCAGCATCCTTGGCCGTGTGGAAAGTTATCAGCATCCTTGGTCTATGCACACACTAGATGACAAGAGCGTTACATGTTGATCATTACAAATGACCCCCCTTCCTTGCCAAATGTCCCAATCTTCCAAGTGAAATGAACCATGGAAACACATAAAAATATTTTACTTCTAACTTTTCGGTGATGTTCCCCCCCCCCCCAAATAAGTTGTTATCTGTTCTGGCAGTATTGATTCAGAACTTGTGCCCTTGGTACCTGCCAGGAGTTTGGCTGTTACACCAAACTGCTCTGCGGTGTCCACATTTATCAGCCTAATGTTTTCCTTCAGCCACCACTTAGCTGGAAATATGCCTAATGTATGAAGGGCAGGATAAATAGTATTTTCTTTTTCCTTCCCTTTCCTTCCCTTCCTTGATAAAGTCTTCAGATTCCATTGGGTTTTATACCTAGTTATAACCGAGCAATTCTTGACCTTGGAAATTTGTGTTGATTGCCATTCTAGGAATCCTGATGACCAAAGTCGACTTTTCTTCTTTTCTTTATAGGGTTTGTTAATGTCCAATTCACTTAATCAATTAAGTCTAGAGTCTCACTCAAGGATAGTTGAAGAATATAAAAGAGTTAATCCCAGCACTTGGGAGGCAGAGGCAGACGGATCTCTGTGAGTTCGAGGCCAGCCTGGTCTACAAGAGCTAGTTCCAGGACAGGCTCCAAAGCCACAGAGAAACTCTGTCTCGAAAAACCAAAAAAAAAAAAAAAGAATATAAAAGAGTGTGTTCAGTTTGACCCCAACTTGTCTGCACATGGATATGAGCACTCTGGATGTACGTGTTCTCTCTCTCTCTCTCTCTCTCTCTCTCTCTCTCTCTCTCTCTCTCTCTCTCTCTCTCTTTCTCTCTCTCTCCTCACTCCTTACGTCCTTTCTCTCACTCTCTACCTCCACCCCTCTTCCCCCCCTCTCCTTCCCTCCTCTCTCTCTCCGTCTCTCTCTTCTCCCTCCTTCCCTTCCTCTCCTTCCCTCCCTCTCCTTCCCTCTCTCTCTCCCCTCCTTCCCTCCTTCCCTCCCTCCCTCCCTCCCTCTCCCTCCCTCCCTCTCTCCCCCCCCCCCCCCCCTCCCCCTCCCCCCCTCTCTCTCCCCCCTCCCTCCCTCCCCCCCCCCCCCCCTCTCTCTCTCCCCTCCCTCCCTCTCTCCCCTCCCTCCCTCCCCCCTCCTCCGCTCTCTCTCTCCCTCCTCTCTTCCCCTTCTCTTCTCCTCTTCCTCTATTTTCTGCATCTGTCTCTCCCTCCCCCTCTCTCCCCCTCTCTCTCTCCCTCCCTCACTCTCTCCCTCTCATTCCCCTCCTTCCCTCCTTCCCTCCCTCCCTCCCTCCCTCCCTCTTCTCTCACTCTCTTTCTCTGTCTCTCCCTCCCTCCCGCATCCCTCCCTCCCTCTCTCTCCCTCTCTCTCCCCTCCTTCCCCTCCTCCCTCCCTCCCTCAAATCCCTCCCTCTCTCTCTCAGCTCTTTCTCTTTCTCGAAACTACCCGTCACCTCCTCTCTCTCCCTCCCTCCTCTCTCTCCCCTCCCTCCCTATCTCCCTCCTCCCTTCCCCTCTCTCTTCCTCTCTGTCTCACCTCCCTTTCTTCCTCCATCCCTCCTTCTCTCTCTCTCTCTCTCTCTCTCTCTCTCTCTCTCTCTCACACACACACACACACACACACACACATGAAAATACTCTGGAGAGATATGTTTCAAAGCTTGATACTCAAGTGTCATTTGTAATGTTTCCTCCTTGTGCACATTTGTATTTTCTCTTTTTTTGGACAATAAATGTCTATTGTTAAATTTTAAAAAAAATTAAAATGCTTTAGAGAGTCATTCTCAAGCTCTTGCAATATAATGCAAGACTTGGCACCTGTCTAAGGGTGTTAATAGCAACAAGAGTTTGGCTGAAATGGCATTTATTTTTAGAAGACACAAGGATGACTGAGTCACCCATCGTATTTTAGGGGGAAGGATGAAACAAGAAACCCCCAAGGAACAGGTGAAGATTTGCTAGACTGATTTCTGTCCTGTGCTCCAAGTTTTATGGGTCAAGATATATGTATGTGTATGAGCTCAGATGGAACTTTCCTGAGCTCCCAGGGGGCCAAATTTAGCAGTGAGCTAAGGCTCTGAGCCACAGAGAGTGTCACCCTGCTGAGAATGGCTAGTGTATCCTGAGGCTGTGTGTATTTAAAAGCTGTCCAGTGAGTACTCTGTGTTCCTAGAGCATGTTGGGTTTGCTGGTCTCCAAGCGGCTTGAACACCAAACACTTCCCTGAAGCTCCATTGGCTGCTGGGCTGACTCACGAGCCATGGCTCCCAGAGCCTCAGTGAATCAGAACTCGCAGTTACTGTGTAGTTTTAGAAGCCAGAGAGAGCTGTTCTCAGGAGATACTTGAGTACCCTTTCTCATCACATGTGCATAGTTAGATGCCGTTAGGAGGAGCTTGCCAAGGCAACGAGTCTGTCAATGGGGAAAGAGGAAGAGTGGATGGATGGAGACAGTTAATTCTGACTTCGTCGTCTGATCAATGATGTCCTCTCACCAGGTCTGGGTGAGACAGAAGGCAGCATGCAGGTTTGGGGGAGAGCTCCATCAGGCCCTGATTCTAACTTCTACCACAGGCTACCCCACTGCACACACAACAAAGGAGCCTCTCAGCCTCTTGCAGCTCTCACTTCCTCATCTGTAGAGCGGGCTCAACAGAAACCTCATCCTAGTTTTACAGTCAGGACACAGATCACCGGTAAGAACGGCTTGGTGTGTAGCAGCCACTTAACTTTCCCTTCTCTCTGGTCACTCTCCAGGTCTGTGGCTGACAATGAGCACCCCTCACAAACTCTCACGAACTAATTTCTGAGAAGAGACAGAGAGGAAGCATTTCAGTAGTGGGAGACGAGGGAAGCTGAGGGTGCCACACACGCATTTACACACCAAGAGAAAACAAACACGTCTGCCAGTTTTCACTGACGAAAGTAAGAAAATGAACATAAAAATGACGTAGAGTTTTCTTCTAATACAAAATGGAAAAAGAATAGGAATTTGGGGGAGAATAACATTTCATTTAATTAAGGTTCAAAGTTAGAGATCCTGTTATCAAATTGATGGCCACTGTTCTCTGAACAAACCATTCGTAGCTGGTAAGCTAGCCAATATCAGAAAGCAGTCTGAATTTGTTCCATAAGCAGATAATGTATTTGTTCCATGAGCAAATCCCTACTGTGGGACATTTTACTTCTAAGGCCAATCTCCACTTGTGCTCTGACCCTCATTATCAGTGAGGAGTACATGATTTGAAAATGTAATTGATACCCAAACAATCCTTAAAGAGCTACCATCTGGAGAGGAGGCCGAAATAATTCTTTAAATAAATGGACTCTGAGATGCTGTCAGAGTACTTAGTCTTTTGTAACCAGATGATTCTCTTAATAATATCCTCCTTTGAAGCTGAAATCTGGAAAAGAGTGGGAAGAAATTATCAGGCCACATAAACTGACCACCTACAAAGAGAGATCAAGGAGTAAGCAGATATGGAAGCCGGCAGCCACATAAACAGATCCTCCCCAGCTTTTGATCAAGTAAGGAAAGGACCAGTCTGTTTACAGCGCTGAAACAGCTAACGCAGGGCCTAACATTTGGTGCCTAAACATCAGCATCCCTTCCCGCTAGCCTTCCCATGGCCTGGATGGACAGGTTCAGATGTACAGACGTAAGTGACTGACAGCACTCAGGTGGAAATGGGACTGCTAATTTCTGTGAGGTGTATTCTTCCCACAAGGGAGCGCATCTCAGTGGAGAGCTAGAGAGAGTTAGAAATTATCCAGTGGAATAGAGGAGACCTGAGTTGAAGCAATAAGACTCATTTATGAACTGAGGTCCGGGAGAAGACCATGTTTCTGACTATTGGACAGATACGAATATGGGTTGGAACATATGGATGAAGAAGGGACTGAGATGATATTAGAAAGAACCCAAGTCCCAGTGGTAACTCTTTGTTATTTGTGTGACAGAAAGGATGATCCCTCTGTAGCCGTTTTGAAATTCACTCAGAGATCAGTGATGGTAAATTCTTCAGGAGAAGCGTTTGAAAGTTCCAAGACAGGTGTTCATAACTTGCAATATTGTAACTAACTTCTTGGAAAATAGCCAGGTTTGAGGCAGGGATCTTTTGAGATATGTCACTTTGGCCGAGGAGCAGTATTTAAGTAAAGAGGGTTTAGCAAGGGGGCTTTGGAGGCTTATTTTTAAAATTCTCCTCTGAGTTGATACAAACATGTATTTCTCCATTCCTATGTCAAGGGACTACAAATGTTTCCAGTTATTTTTTTTAACTAATACCATGGAATAAGACACAGAGTTTACATAAATGCCAAAGAAAAGTAGAAGTACTTTCAAGCAAAATTTATTAGGTATCTACTCAAGAAAAACACAATGACCCTTGCTTTGTAAGAATTCAAAGTCAATGACCTGAAAGGCAGGTCTGAATATTTTTTCCCTTTTAAAATCAGATACAGAGAGTAGAAACAGCAAATTTTCTTAAATAGAACAGGCAGCAGAGTTGAATATTTGTTTTCATAAATGGTGTGAAAAAGTAGTCATTCATCAGCAAAGCTGCATGTGGCTGGCTGATTGCCAATCCCAAGTTTTCCTAATAGAAAGCTGGTCGTGAACTAGAGAGTAAAGTGAGCTTCTCAAAGGTGTTTTTGTCCCTACCCCCTTAGTGATGTTCCTCTACGTGCACTTCAGGTTGGATACAAAGATCTTTCCAATTCATAGAATTTTGTGGAGCTGTTATCTTCCAGATTCGTACTAGCCTGTGATCTGTGAAGACAACCTAAGGGGAGACCTGCCGGAAGAGTTTAAACTCAGTTTAAGTGCAGGATAAAGACCAAATCGGGAAATCCCCATTTTCTGAAGTAAATAGTCTGTACAAAAGAAGAGAACTAACATATATACAAAATGCTAGAGTCTACATGTGTGTGAGATCAAGCATTGCCCACGGAGGAAAGCCATAAAAAGTTTTGTCTATAAGGTGCTAAAGATTCAAAGACGAACAGGTCTTATGCAAAGTCATTCGAAATACAAAGCTAAGTCTCAGGGTATGTGGAACACAGGCACTGTGAATCCATTAAACCTTTCAGGTTTGGTATCATTTTGTAGAACTGTTTGGGGGCAGGAAATACAACCTGAATGATTTAACCATTATTTCTAAAATTGTCTCATTATTTCTAGGAAGTATTTTACACACACCAGAAAAATCAGGCTCAACATATATATTCCTGTCTGCCAATGGAGTCAGGATTCTGGGTTTCATAGAAGAAAAATAATTATTGTAGTAAAAATAATTGTATTAATCATAGTCCTTGCTAAAGCCAGCCTTAACATTCAGGATGCTCCTGTAGTACTCTATAAAATAACGAGGGATTCTTTTACATGTCCATAAAATGTACAACATAGCATATGATTTATATGTGTAAGTGTGTCCTTATGTGTAAGTGTACACGCAGTGAAGCCCACCTATGGGGGTTACTTTCATCTCTTTGCCTCTCTTACTAACACTGCTTTTTAAGTTTTGACAGATAAATAAAACACTAAGAGCTCATTGTTCATGATGCTGATGATTACATTTTAATATAAAACAGCAATGCAAATTTACAACACGATTTGTCCCGCAGTGTGGCTAAACCTACATGATAGTCATGGTAGTGACCAACGGCTTCTTAATCGCTCACTGTTTGCACTTTTAATAAGTACACACACAAAAAAATGTGCAGGATAAGACTCCTGGGTGAGAACTTGATGCCGTCAACAGAAACCACAGCCGTCCCCGTTAACCTTCCTACTCTCTCTAGATTTTATAAATCACTGTGCATAAAACAATATAGAATAAGTGCAGGCAAACAATAGCTGAAGTGTAGTTGTTATACAGTGTAAACCAGGGCACTAGGCAAACTCGTGAAAGGAAAACACACTGCCAAGCAGAGGATGAAAATGCAAACCACAGCATTTCAGAAAACAGTCTGGTTCCTGAGGACAGAACACCTTCTAGAGAGGGGGAAATACAGCCGTGATGAGACCAGCCAGCCTCCTAGAGAGTCTTTTTTTCTTTCTTCCTTTCTTCTTCCTTCCTTCCTTCTTTCTTTCTTTCTTTCTTTCTTTCTTTCTTTCTTTCTTTCTTTCTTTCTGTCTCTCTCTCTCCTCTTTTTTTCTGCCTTAACTCTTCCGCTCTTTTTAAGTATGATGACTTTCATTCTGATTCCATACACAGAGATTTTGAAAATTCAGGGCAGAAAGCAGGAAACCGCATTGATGCGGGTGTAAGTCTGCCACATTTCCCTATAAGCGCCCAGCCTCCCTAAGGCTCACAGCGGCAGTTGCTGCTGGTGATTTGGTGGCGGCAGGTGGAGACGGCAATGGCCTTGGGAAACCATAAGGCATGACAGCGGCAGGCCTGCTGGGATGTTCCAGGTGAGTTGTGCGGATGTGTGACTGAAATGTGGAGTAAATAAGGGAGAAGGTGATTCACAGCCTCTTGACATAGTTTCCGGGGAAAGTCCCAAAGAATTTGGTTCTTCTCGACGTTCCTGAAAACAGAAGCAACAAATGAAAAGGTGTGTAACAGCAATGGAATGCCGGGTACTAGGTCTGCTTGAGGAATTCCCTTCTCTAAGGGTTCACTGAGAGAACAAGCCCTAAATAGTTTGGGAAGAAGCATCGAGAACTCACTTGAGAACAGTAAAAAGAGAAAGCGGGCAGGTTAATGGTCTTGCCCGATGTCATCATTGTTACATTTGCATAAGGGATCAACTTCTATCACAGGGAGCTACATGAGGAAGCCCAGCCTCCCAGTCTAGAGAGAAGACAAAGGGGCAGGGAGCTGGGTGGCAGGACTCAGATTCCCCACAATGCCAGACAAGGACTAAGAGGTAACTGTGGGGCTTGGGGTAGATGAGATGGGAGTACTGGGTGCACACACAGGAGCACACACAAAGAACAGGAGGCTTCCTTTGCAGGTCCATACGGCCACTACACGGACCATACCATTGTCACAAGCGTTATAATCTCATGTTTAGTGCTACCTCACTCACAAAGAAAGCGCAGTTACATTTCTGAACAAAATATAGACTTCTGAGCAATTTAAAAATCACTACATATTTTTCAAAGTAGAAGATTGCTGCTCCTTGCGTGGGCATGTGGGCTGGGGTGCAGTCACTGAGAATGGTTTCTAACAAGGGCAGTTAAGTTGAGTGCACACGTGGCTAGTCTTATGGTCTCCTTTGTCTCAGATGCCACAGTTCCTCGGATAATTCCTATAAAGTCTATACAATACGTTCTTTTGTATTTTAGAATAGAAGGTTGGGTAGGGCCTCTAAAATTTCATTTCTCATTAACATTCTATAATTTACTGGCTTGTCTACAATCCCGGAAAATCATGCATTCTTTCCTTGTAGATGGAGATTAAGGGAAATAACAGAATCTAAGGCATGTGTCTGTCCACGTGACCTCAGTTCTTTCCTTACCTCGCCGCTGCTGGACAAGTCTAAAGAAAGATTCCACTTCTACATTTCTATTTTATGTGTATGGGGGTTTGCCTGTCTGTGCTTCACATGTGCACAGTGCTTAGAGAGGCCAGAACGGGTGTCAGATGCCCCGGAACTGGAGTCATGGACAGTTAATAGCCACCACAGGGGTGCTGAGTGGACCCAGGTCATCCTCACTCTCCGGTCTCTCCAGCCCCCCCCCCCCTTTCCTCGTCATCCCTTTCCTTTGAGTCTGGGTGGACACTTCTCTCTACCCGGATTTTCTTAGAAGACCTCATGTTGTCTCCTCCTCATCTCTTTGCTCTTCTGCTTGCTCCACCTCTCCTTCTGTTCTGGGCACCAGACAGTGGAGCAGTGGCAAATGTAAGAATGTAACCATGGCTGAGCTTCCAGTCTCTGAGATGGTAACCCTGGGTTTGCCTTTGGGGCAGTGACAAAGGTAGTTCTCGCATCTACTAAATGAAACTCAGGAGGACCCCTAGACTTTTAGGACTGGCTATATCAGTCCTAGCAAATGGGTCAGCTTCCTTTTCCTCTTGCTCCCCATCAAATAACATTTCCCCTATCGACAGCTAACATTTTCCATCGAACAGAGCAAAAATAGTTCCTACATGGGAACATTTGGTGTTTGTGCAATTATCAGTATCACATCACAGCCATTGCTAGTTGGTGCTATTTAAAGAACTTTTCCTAGTTGCGTTGAAAATTAAACTAGCAGAAAATCGCATATCCCCACAGCAGTAAATGCTACCCTTTATTAAAATGCAGTGACTTTGGGATGTATAGCACACCATGAATTCAAAGAGAGATTGACGTTCGCAGTGAACTACAAAAGTGAGCAAACTTAAACAAACAACGAAACAGTCAGATGTGTCTAGAGTGAATGACGGAACAGCCAGATGTGTCTAGAGTGAATGACGGAACAGCCAGATGTGTCTAGAGTGAATGACAGAACAGTCAGACGTGTCTAGAGTGCATGACGGGACAGTCAGACGTGTCTAGAGTGAATGACGGAACAGTCAGATGTGTCTAGAGTGCATGACGGGACAGTCAGACGTGTCTAGAGTGAATGACGGGACAGTCAGACGTGTCTAGAGTGAATGAGCACATACCCACGAACCATCCGTCATCACACTTCTCCATGACATCCACGACATCGCTCTCTCTGAGCTCCAGCTCGTCTTCATTCCTAGGAGTATAGTTATACAGAGCCTGAAACCTTAAACAGGACAGATGGGCGGGTTTAATTCATTTCATATTGTCATCAAGTTATAGAAGTTAGTGTAACAGTCATTTCAGCTCTAACATGTCTATTCCTACATTCTAATATGCTGTGTTAGGCATGTTCAGTCTCTGCTAAGCACGTAAAGCCAACAGAGACGTGAAGAGTCTCATGGGAATCGGGCCACTTTAGCCACACTTCGAAACTTACCATGCAAAATATTCAGAAAAGATTATAATATTCACAAGTCGGGCAAAAGCATTTTGATATTTCTAGGCCAGACCTGCATTTCAATTGTCTAGACATAAAATGTTTGTCATTCAGGTGCTACATAGCAATATAGAATAATATTGGTATAAATGGTATTTGTATTGTACAGCCCATTAAGAGGGGTCACAGAGTTAGCTAGCCATAACCAGAAATAAAAAAGGAAGGCTCAGAAAAAGAATTCTCAAGCGGTTCTAAATTGAGTTGTGAAAAATGTTTCCGACACACATTTTGTTTAATTTTTTAAAAAAATTTTAATTTTATTTATTTTGTTTGTATTTTGAGACAGGGTTTTCTATGTAGCTTTGGAGCCTGTCTTGGAACTCACTCTGTAGATCACGCTGGCCTCGAACTCCCAGAGATCTGTCTGTCTCTGCCTCCCAAGAGCTAGGATTAAAGGCATGCACCACCATTTTGTAAATGATGTGGGAATTATTATAAATGGAAGACTATATGCTTACCACAGGAAATCCTTTAAAGAAGATTAGTTTTATAGTCTGAATCAGGATGTGAAATATGAAGACTTCGTGCAATTTGCTTATGACTTTGAATCATTGGTGAGGCTGTATGTGCAGTCATCCCTGACTTGGCTCAACTCTTTAAATAATGTGCCTGGGAAAAACTGTGGTTGAGCTATAGTGTTTCCTTTCAAATAGCCACAGGAGAGAAAGAATTACGAACAGAATTCCACCATTTTGTTTTCCTTGTCTGAACTCTGATAGAGAGATGGTGACATTGATCTGTAATGTGTTTGAATACTAAATCCATTTGACATTGACTTTTGTGACTACTCAATTTTGTGACTATTAGAATCGACCAGCACTTGGGAAAGTAAAAGATTGACGTTTTACAGGCTAAGAAGGCTGGGTAGAATTTGGTATCAGTGAGTGGGAAGTTTTCATGATATCACTCATTCGTCACTGGTATAATCATAGGATTAAGAGGACTGGTAAATTTGTTTTCATTGCTTTTTATAACATAATTGTGCAAATGTAAGAAAACAATAACAACATTCGGAGGCACTTTGGATTTATGTTGGGCCACCATTAAAAAGTAGGTGATACTGAATTCTACTTTGGAACAAGAATGCTTTATTTCTAATTACTTTATCAAGTCAGAAACATCATATTTTGGCTTGAATCCAAACATTGTGCTATAATTGTGCACCAACTTCACTGGCTCCCTCTCTGTTCCTGATCGTCTTCTGATCATGGGATACTGATAAAGTTGGCTGCTGCAGGGAGTTGTAGGAAAGAGCTTTGCCTTTCTGTAAAAACCATTACCTTCTCTAGCCTAGTACCCAACCCTGAAATCCTCACGTTAGAGATTTCTTCCCTAGTTAATAATGCCTGCTCATAGGCAATTTTAGCCATTTTTATTCTTTGCGCCCTTTGCAGTTCTCTGAGGTCTGTTGTTGGGAAAAGCTTCAGCTTCTGGTCACAGAGAGAAACTGAGGCAGACCCTAGATGTGGCAAGAAAGCCTGGCAGGGGCCACCTCCCTAGGATATTTGCCTGGGGCCAGCCTTAGGAGAAGAGAAAAACCATTTTGTCGTTCATGTGTTGTTTAGCGTCTGAGGTGGCTGGGAAGAGAATGATGGAATTTCGGATGTTCAGAAGGAAGGGGATTTCAGCAAGGCCCCTTGTCCATTCTTGAGCTTGAGGGACATGGTTATCCCTGGTTGCTATGATGATGGATGTAGTCTACGCAGGCCCTTTGGGAAAGTGGGTTCTCTCGGAGCTTCTCAGCCTCTAGCTTTACTGAGGCCTATCTCCAACCACTGACAGGCCTACTTAAGGCCACAAGCTCCAGCCGCTTGAAGACTCTGAGGGTCCCCAGAGCTAACAAACTAGAATTGGCATGGACTCCCAGCTCATTTTCATATAATGCAAGCCAAGTATGCTTGTCAGAATTTATTTACCATAGCGCTTTAATTAGATCACACTCAAAAAAAATGTTTTTATGGAAATAAAAAACAAACCTTCCTGGAAATCCTTCTACACCTCTGCTGGTTTTCAAAATCGGTGTTGCATGACAGGAAATGCAGCCCAATTAGAATTGTTTTCCAAATGCTGCTCTGAAATATGTTGGTAATATGGTGATGGTGGTGGGGTCAGGATTGCCTCAAAAATAAATTTTTCACTTAAAAGTGCCAAGCTAAACTCCAAACTGTAGCCTGCACCTTCTATTGTCCCTAAACTGAGCTGTAGCAATGTGGTGTAGGTTTCTACTTTTGCTTCCCAAAGTAGTTTTCTAAATATATGCGATCAGCTAATTTTCCATAAGCCCTCCAATCAAGGCAGCAATGAAGCATAAACCTGATAAAGAATGACATTGAAAGCAAGGCTTGAAAGTGTATTATTCTTCCTGCTTGTGGGCTCTGTGATATTAGAGTAGCCCAATGTCCCCAGATGCATGTGACACAACAAAGGAAAAGAACGCAACTTGTCCCCAGGCCTCAAACGCTGTTCAACAGAACACACCAGCAATGTCATCGCCCTAGGCAGCTCTGGAGAGTATTTTTTTGGTGATGTGATCACCGTTTGCACATGTAAAAGTGCAACAGAGACATCGTTACAAGTCACTCTTAAAGTTTTCCAATTAGGTGAGGTGTCTCAGTGATTGTTACTTCTAACCTTGTCTGTTTGGGATAAAGATGTCTTCAGAGGTACACCTTCCTGGCCACACTCTGAGAGGAACTTTCAGAGAGTGATGTGTTTTGAAGAGCCTGTTTCGAACCATGAAGAATAAGGAGGGACTCTTGGCGCAGAAAACACCAGCTCCACACCAGGGCCTGCTCACAAAGAGCCTTTGGTCAGCATGTCTCTCACCAAGTGAGCAGAGCTCGGGCAGAAGGCTTAGGTGCACAAGGAGAGGCTAAGGCAGGAGCCAATAGGGAGTGGATATCCTCAGAGTAACCATTGTAAACTGGGCCAGAGAAAGACAAATGGGGCTCTTAAAGGCAATGTGTGACTCTTGCAGGTTGATTTCACATATGTGCCAGGAAGGAACCTTTGAAAGGGCACGGTCTTGGTGTGGTGGAAATGACATCATGTGTCTGAACAGCATCAAGTGCTTTAATACTGCTATTTTCAAAAGACATTCTGAAGCGTGGGTTATAATTTTGGAATTATACTGATATAGATATGAAGAATTTGCATTGGTATGGATCTTGGTCTATTGATACAAATTTTAAGTCAATCTTATTATATGTATATTTCTGTTCTTGATTAAGGTATTGCAATTGTGCAGTTCATTTAAAAATGTATAATTGGGAAATACAGGTTAATAGTCATCTATAATAGTCAAGCTTGTAGTCATGTTAGTTAGGTTTTCTAGATGTATAGAGATGTATTTCAGATGAACAGATATTCAAATCTTTCAAAGACTACAGAATATGGCATTTAAAATGTTTTAATAATGTAGGAATTTTCATAACAATGAGACACATCTGTTCCTGGCAGCACCAATCTACTTCAAGAGGAAGATGGGCATCAAAGAGGCCTCATGGAGTTTGTTAGCCATTTGGGCAAGAAACTGCTCTTGCCTGGACTGTTTGATGTTATACTGTACAAACGGGACACACAGGACCCACAGAAAAATGACTGCTGAATCTGCCTAAAGAAGGTGAAATGCTCCTTCAGGGCTCCTGCTTCATGAAAGAGTCTTCCAGACATTCTGCAGGACACAGGAGAAAGTGACTGACAAACTGCCAACATAGGCATAACTGTCTTTAAAATTTCCTGCTTCATGGAAAAATATGCTGGATACTTTGGGCCAGTAGGCTGAAGATGGGTGCCCGCAACATTACAGAAGAACTTTGGATGACTGTCTAGGCAGCAAGATGTCTCTGTCAATTCTACAGTTTTGGAAGTTGCTTCCAATGCACTTCCTGTTTACTTAGGTAGTGTTATATCCTTCTGAAGTCTTTGATGGAGGTGAAGAACAGATAGTTCTAGTTTAGTGTATTTATGATAAAAGATAAAGCAGATATAAATATTGTAACTGTAATTCCTGCTTGATACCTGTTTTATTGTATGCAGTCTTGCTATGTTAAAGTTAAAACCTTCCTTTTTATTTAGACAGAAAAAGGGAGGCGATGTAGGAGTCCCCTCTGTATGCTGTGAATACCATTGGTTAATAAAGAAGCTGCTTTGGCCCTATAGACAGGGCAGAATAGAGCTAGGTGGGAAAACTAAGCTGAATGCTGGGAGAAAGATGGTAGAGTTAGGGAGAAGCCATGTAGCCGTCACTGGGGACAGACGCCTCCACTGGAGCCTGGTAAAACTTTGCCAATAGGCCATGACCTAGTGGTGATGCACAGATTAATGGAGATGGGTTAGTTTAGGATATAAGAGTTAGACAGAAATATGCTTAAGCTATTGGTGAAACAGTATTGCAAATAATATAGTTTCCAAGTGTTTATTACGAAACTGAGCAGGACAGAAACCTCCACCAACACTATACTACTAAGGCGGAGCGTAGGTATACTTTTGAAGTATTCAAATAGGTGGAAAAAACAATGTTAGGGCATGGTTTGTCTGTCTTTAAAGTTGTGGTTACCAGTTATACAGCAAGTAAGGAAGAGATGGATTTATACATTGTAGGAGTCATCACAACACTGGAAGATTTCTCTGTTATTTATTAATTTTATGTGTATTAGTGCTTTGCTTGCATGTATAAGCTGCACCCTGTGAGTGCCTGGTACTCATGGAGGCTAAGAGAAGCTGTTGAATCCCCTGGAACTCGAGTTACAGGCGTTTGTGGGCCCCCATGTGGTTGTCAAGAATTGAACCTATGTCCCCTGGAAGAGCAGCCAGTGCTCTTAACAGCTGAGCCATCTCTCCAGTCCTCCTGCTTTCATTTAAGCATTAGCACGATCTCATTGATAAAGCAGAATGATGTCGCTTGTTCTGGACATCTCATGGTCACTGTTTGACCCCTTTCACCTACAAAGTCTATACTCTGTCTGTACGCCTGTCATCCATCTCGTGGGCCAGGGTTAGTCTTTGATTTAGAAGATAGGAAGAATACTTACGGTTCCCCCTGACCTTGAATGTTGTCATGAGTGAACCCAGAACGATGTGGCTGAAAGGAAACAATTTTCAATGTCATCAGGGTTTGAACAGGTATCACTAACAGGTAATTTGGGTAATAGCATGGTAACTGTCTTGACATTTAATATTTCCTGTTGTAAAAAACCAAGAGGAAGGAAAAACAATCCACCAAATTAAGGATTTCGATGTGCTTAATAATTAAGGTATTTTGAAGGGTGCTTTCAATTAGAATACTCAAGGTCCAAACTTTGGAACACATCCACAATCTGGTCTCTCCAAGCATTAAGGGAAAGTTGAGTCCCATTGATTTTTCCAAGGTCAGGAATATGGCAAGAACAAAGACATCAAATCACAGGAGCAAGGAGGCTGGACCCCTTCACTCAACCTCACTCTCTAGCGCTCTCTCAGACAAGCAGAAGGAAGACACAACTAGCAAAACCCACATTCGCTCCGAGCTTTTTCTTCGCAGACAACATTGTCACGTAGGTACAGATGGAAGAAAGTCAACAGCCAGACATCCCATGCTGCATTTGAGGTTCAATTCTCTGCTCTCAGCGGGGTCAGGGTCGGGGGAGGGAAGCACATGCAGTTTGTCAAAAGGGAAGACAGAGAACTTTAAGGAAAATGCAACGAACAATATCCAGGTAACATATAATGCTTTACCTTAGAAGAGAAATATTGGTAGAAATCCCCAGTGCACTGAACTCTCAAAAGAGTTTCCTTTCTTTTTAAACTAAGCATCAAGACCAGTATCTGTAATAGATACTTATAATATTGGAAATGACAAGCCTCAGCATCCTGTAGCCACACAAACACTTCAGAGAATGAAACTTAGCACATTGTTGGGTATGGAAACTTAGTGCGATTTACATCGATTGTCTGCAGGTTATGTTTTCAGGAAATAGATGCATTGGACCCACTACATTTCAAACATTTTCTGCTAAATGATAGCTACCTGCTGAGATAACAAGTCTGATAATAACAGAATTTAGTTGTTATTATAGCTGTGTCTTCAGACATCAGGACCGGAGCTTGGATACACATAGTTATTACTGATTATCATAACCTAGAAAGATTTCCCCTGAAATTGTCCATAGAAACTTCTGATCCAAGGAGGGGTAGGGAGCCCTGGAGATCCCTTCAGTATGAATCTGTTGATCAGGTCCCTTCCTATATTTAATCTCCCATATTCCAATCAATGTTGTCTGTTTCGTGCAGATTAAGTATTTTCACTACGAAAACTTGAAGCTTTAAGTCTATTAATTGTTAGCATTTATTAATAGCATAGAATACATAAATCTAAACCTAAAGCGTGGATGAGAATTACTGGCTGCATGAATGATTTACTCATCTAAATTGGTATAAAATTCCTAACAGTGTTTTAAAATTGTAAAGTGGTATTATTAAATATAAAATATTAAAAGTATAAGTTATATTATTTTTAGGGATAATGAAGACTACGCTGGGTACTTTGCCACGCTTTTAATCTCAGTACTCTGGAGACCGAGGCAGGCAGATCTTTGTGAGTTCAAGGCCAACCTGTCTAGAATAATAATAATCAAGACCAAACTGTCCTTTAAACATTTTTTCAGATTTTTAATTAAAGAAATCATTAATCAATTTAAATATATGAAGAATCAAGTGTAAGTCATATGTATGTGTTACATTTCCAGCTCCATTCTAAGCGGTTAAGTTAAAAATTGAATACCAGTTTCAACCAACCTGTTAGTGAACTGAAAGTAATCTACATGTGAAGGTTATCGTCCATTATTCAACATTATCATTGGAACCGTACTTGCTCAGTACCTTTGAGTCTCCAGCCTCCAAAATTATTTAAATGAATTGTTTCTTTGGCAGTTAGGAAAGCTGGGTGTAGCTCCAAGTGTGGGCAGGGGTCACTTAATTCCTAGGGGTGTGAGCCAGCAAATTCCTAGCTCTTAATCATCTTTCAGAACGTGCCTTTCCCCTCACTTCAAATCCTTCCAGTCTTGCCCCCCCCCCTCGCCCCGAATCATCAGTTTCCCTGTAGTATCCGGTTTCTCAGGCTAGAATATAATCCTTGATTTTATCACAGAGACGCTGTATGTCTCATAAAATCATGACTTTTGAAAACATTTAAAAGCCCTTCTTTAATAGAAACCAGCCCTGGATGAGCTGATAACTAGAGGCCTGCTTCTTAGGGGAGTTGTGTAATTCCAGTATTGAGTTCATGTCTTTTACGAGGTCTCGGCCGCTAGAGGAATAGCGTGTTAATGATCATTCATGAATGTGTACTCGCTGTTGTTTGGGGCACTGTCTGCTATCGACCTAGGACTTTCAGCTCAGATTCCTCATCCTCCAATCGGTGAGACGTGAAGATGAATCCTGCCCCTTCACGGAGCCCAGAAAGCAATAGATCTCTCACCTGATAGCTTTCCTTTGCCATGTAAAGACTCCTCTCTTCAAACTTACGCACCAAGTAGTCATACATGAGCTAAATATTATGTATCTTAGTCATGTGAGAACCCACAGTGGTGACAACTCAACCTCACAGTGTGCATTGGTTAAACCCTCACCCAAAAGACAGTGGATGGTTTGCTATGGCAAATTCATGACAAAAAAGGATGGAAGGATAATATTAATTAGCCCTGCGTTGAATGAGGTATTATGACAGACTAGATAGACTAACGTAGTTAAAGCCAGCATCTGTATTTTGTCTTTAGTACAGAGGTTTGTGTTTCCTGTGGGTATTCAAGCAAAGTGCTTCCCAATGCTATCTTTGCTACCGAGGCTGCACTCTATTGCCACCTAATGGTAAGCAGTGGTAGTGACACGTTAAAAGCTGTTTTTGACTTTGGCTGTGCTGATTAACTGTGAAAAGATTTTCGGAAGCCCACGGGGTAATTCGAAGTAGATAATGATCTGTTTTTCCTACCATGCTGTTCCCTTTCCCACATTCTCAGTTCTCTAGAAGAAATGACTTGCTAGCCGCCAATGTTTTAGGCTAGTATCCATTTCTATTTTAACGGCTCAGGTGTTTCTGTAACTTCAGGCACTTCTGAGGTAAATATAGAACGATATACACTTACAGAGTTTGGAGAGGCTTACCCAAACTGTGGGTTTAAGAAGGCAGCTTCCAAGTTAACAGTCACCATTACCATACAGGACATTTTTGAGCAAGAATATACTATGATTATCTTTCCTCGGTCTACAAGAGCTAGTTCCAGGACAGGCTCCAAAGCTACGGAGAAACCCTGTCTTGAAAAAACAAACAACCCCCCTACCCCCACTTCCACAAATTTATCCGATGGGAATATGTTAAAAAAAAAAAAAAAACCTCAGGGTGACGCAAAGCATGTCAACTTATGCATGGGAACTTATGGATAAAATCCATCAAGTTTTGTAAAACAAACTTACTCTTTATCTGCCCCAGTCTTTTCTCTCTCTCCCCCCATCCCTAAGTTTATGTGTTAGTTCTGGAAGGCTGTTCAGAGGAGACTTAATGTTCTCCACAACAAATTGGCATTTCCTTCTCCCTATAGCAACACAAGTCCCCTCCCACAATATGCAAAGCAACAAGCACGGAATGCCTTACATATATAAAACACTATGTGCATTTATGTAACGGATGAAGGAACACTAAAAATTCAGCCCAGAGAACTTGAAGTGCAGAGCAGGGGTGTGTGGCAGGCCAGCCAAAGCTAAATCAGGGTCTGTTAACTTAGGCTTGGCGAAAGGAACCCTGAGGTATGCATATGTGGAAATCCCCAAATTCCTTGGCTGCCTTCCCCAGAACTCGGGGTGCCATTTAGAATCTATTTGTTCTCAAGTTCTGCAGATATCACAGAACTGAATAGTTAAACGGGAGGCAACTGACCTCAAAGTTCAAAGTTGTGAGGGGAATTTGGAGCAGGCAGGCTCTAGAGAACAGCATTACAGGGAGCGGCGTGGCCAGAATGTGACCTGCATCTCCCGAGCAACAGAATATTTGAAAATGGCTGACAGTTTAAAAGAAATTCATAGCAACTGAGAGACACTCGCGCTAACATGGCCGGGAGCAGGTGAGCTCAGTGGACAACAGGCAATGCTTTAGTTCTCCACACTAAAAGCAAGGACTGGCAGAGAGCAACTGAGTACGGAAAGGAGACAGATGTAGAAAACAACACACGCTGTGCCCTTGTTTGTGTGGTGAAGCATTTGAGAGTGCCATTTTGGATTTGAGAAACTTGACACATACCACAGGGGAGCATACAACCCACAGCTCCTCAGCTGCTTGTCATGACGTTGTGACATCTCCCGGGACACCTCCCCAGCCTCTCTTTACTGCCCAATCACAGCAAAGTCACCTAAGGAAGGGCCCGGGCGGCCAGGATGGCTGCCGCAGGTAGGGGTGTCCGACCCTACCCTGTGGGAGCTGCTGACGGGTGAACTGCAGGACCTCTTAGACATCACTGGGCTACGAGGCGGCTTACCCAGGACAAATGGCTTGGTTTTTAAATCAGCCTAGAAAAGCCATAAGAAGTGGGTTAGTTCTCATCGTCAGGATGTGGCCTGCGGGAGGAACCTTCTTGGTGGGCTGTTTTCCATGCACACACAGCATGCCAAGCTCAGGAATACTAGCCGAGCAGGAAGGGTGAACAGTCAGCATAACGGTTCCATAAAGCTTCCGTCCCCAGGGCTCAGCCGCTACGCTGCTAGGAGACTCCCGGTGAAGAAAAGATGTGGAGGGGGAAGCTGATAGGAGAACGTGTTTGAATGGAATGTAGGTGGCTCAGAACACACATTGGAAATATTACCTCCTTATTAAGAGAATACTTAATAACTGCATCTAAACCACTCTTCAGCCCGTCTGTTTTCTTTGCATTTACCAAGTGGCAAGCAGTAACAAACAAGGCGAGAAGAGAGAAAATTTAACCTAATGCCTATCAAGTTTTATGGAAATCATTAGGCTTTTAAGAGGCAAAAAATGTTCTATCAAAGTTCCTATGAAGAAAGTGATATTTGGGAGGAGTAGGGGTGGGAGATGGGAGGTAGTGAAATATAGTCAAATACTGCGTATTGCTTGACTCCAGCTTCTTTTTGGTGTTCTCTCAAAGCAAGACCTTCACTATGACAGTGAACAGGCAAATCTTTACATGAGTTAGCTTAATTTTTCTTTCCCAGGGCAGTCCTAGCAATGGAGGGTTTAGATTTTTGACTAGACTTAAGAGAACGTTAGTAAGACTAAGAATCCTTTCGAGTAAAAGATTGGGCTCTTGCTTAGACTAAATTTCATGGTTCTTAGTGGGCACACTCTGCAGTCTCTTGGGACTGCGTATGGCTGTCATGTTCGTCTAAGGTTGTGGAAGAAGGTATTTGCTACTCCCCACTATCCATTTCTGTTTATGTCTTCACTTGTGCACATGGTCGTTGAGAGCAGACCACTGTTCCCCACCTTCCTTTTACCTAGCTGTGCTCAGGTGACATTTCTGAAAGAGGAAACAGCAGATTTTTGAAACTGTCCTGGTTTCTAATACCTGTGGAATCACCATGTTAGCATAGGATGTGCTCTCTCTCTCGCTCTCTCTCTCTCTCTCTCTCTCTCTCTCTCTCTCTCTCTCTCTCTCTCTCTCTGTGTGTGTGTGTGTGTGTGTGTGTGTGTGTGTCTTTCTCTCATTCATGTGAGAATAGTTGATATGGGTTAATAAAGATGTTACTGTAATGATTTTAGGTATACTGGTCTATGCCTATTAAAATATTATTTTTCTTTTGTGTCAATGCTTTCCTTCCTTGTGATGAATATGAGATCTGAGACTAAATCAGTTTGTTTTCATATTTACAGCTGCAGATGTGTTCAGTCAGCTTATATTCTTCTTATGAGTATGAGATAGAGTCACAAGGTTTAGAAAACTCAATGAGGGATTAATGTTCAACATTTGTTCTTAAATATGAGATTAATACAAGACTAACAAAAGTTAGTTTTCCTGGAATTAGTAATTTAATGTAGATATTAAAATATTCTTTTAAAATGTTATTGTGAATACTTCTAGTCTCCCATATTATTCTAGACACATTAATCCCAAAACACTATATGAAATGATCTCATCTCTTATAATAGAGAAAAAACCCTTTATATTTTAGTTTTTCCCTTGTTCCTATAATGATGAGTTCAACATCTCTCTAAGTTGCAGAGGTGAGATTCTAGGGCAGGGTTCTAAACCTGTGGGTCATGACCCCTTTGGGAGTTGCCTATCAGATGTCCTAAATATTGAATATTTACAGTATGATTCATAACAGCAGCAAAATTACAGTTATTAAATAGCAACAAAAATAATGTTATGGTTGGGGATCACTACAACATGAGGAACTGTGTTAAAGGGCTGCAACATTAGGAAGGTTGAGAACTGCTGCTCTAGAAGTCCTTTCTCGTGGGCTGATTAAGCTTTACATTGGCTTTAAAAATAGAGCCACAGAGAGAGAGGGGCAAAAGGCACTTCTTACCTTAGACATGATCTAAAGCAGCATTATAGTTCTTAAAAGGATTTAATTATGCTTCCCTTGCTAAGATGAAAACTCAGCGTGGAGAGAATCGATCCTTAAGGTACATCATTCTTTTCTCCTCAGATCTCTTTTCACACCTAGGGTGGCATCACATAGATGGGCTGTGTCGTTGGATGGTGATGGGGATTCTGAAGACTAATGAGGACGATGGAGATCGGACTGGTGCTCACTGCTACTGAAATGTGGCTGCATCCGGGATTTAACCCCTTTCTTATCTACAGAGGCCCTTGTGTCCCTTTCAAAGGATGAAGTCTGAGGAAGAGCTGTTGTTTGAAGTCAAACAGGAAAGATTTTGGCTTCCCTCCTACTCTAGAATCAAAACTTTTCTGTGCTAGATTGATTTCATCTTGGCTTGTTAGGATCCCTTTCTAAGACCAATCGCTCATTTCAAAGTGGTACCCTAGGGAAAGTTAAGTACTAGCTGGCCTGTTGGACTGTGCTGTATTAGAAACAGATGCTTCGTGGTCCACACCAAAGAATCATCCTTGGTGTCTCCTGTGGAAGAGCGGGGGATCCAGACAAGTAATGTCGAGGATCACCCTGTTCTTGGACTCTCTGAACATGCTGATGGGTGAAATGATGGGAAGTTGTCCTGTCTACTGAGAAGTGACCAGAGTTGATAAGCACTGAGCCTATGCCTCTGACCGGGATGACCCCCGAGCTGACTCGAAGCTGGACACAGAATCTAAGAAGTAAGTTTTAGGGTTTCCTTCTCAGTATGGATGTAGTTGGTCTGCGGATTTGTCTCTCAAATTATGGGATGGAGGCCATGCTGCTGATGTTAAAAGTTAGCAGTCACAATTTGCATAACTTTTTAGACCTTGTAAGACGCCATGAGTCTAAAGGCAGACACCTACTGAACATCGTGGAAAGGCATGCAATAAATTGAGCCACACTCAAGATGCAGTTACCTTTGGTTCTGGTGAACTTATCTCCTGTTGATGAGGGTATTTGGGAAGGAGAGGAGGTGAGGCGGCCTGGGTGGGCTGAAAGCACTCACAGGCCAGCTCAGGGACAGAGGCCAGAGAAGAATGACACGGAGGGGAGGGAGACAGACAGCTGGGGAAAGGCGTGGCAGTTCCATCTCCCGAAGCAAATGAAGGTGGCTTAAATGTTGAGGAAAGACAAGATGTGATTATGACCATGCTCAGATGAAGGGGCCTGGCTGGTCCTCAGAGAGTACCTTTCAAGTCTAATAGCTGGAAAGGTCGTAAAACATCTCGGGGAGGGGAGTGGTGGTATTAATGTATTCTTGCTTTGAGAGCACTGACTTAGCCTGTGGAATTTTAATTTCAGAATCTCAGTGGGTATGCTCTGGGGATTGTGGGTGGTTGGAGATAACAGCGTTCTATTAGTCTTGTCTGCGAGGCCTTTCTTCCCCCCTTCAACACCACAGCAGTGAAGCCCCTAAGACTCTGCAATGACACTTACCTTGCCCTGGTTAAAGTAAGGTAAACAGTCACACAGCTAGGGAGTCGGAACCTCTTTGAGCATAGGGCGAGCTGTTTGCTGAGCTCACTTCAGTAGGATGAACGCCATGCCTAGGATACTATCTGAAATAGGCAGGCAGATCACTAGACAAACCTGTCTATCCGTTAGCTGTCTCATCTCTAAGGTGGGGACAGCCATGTTTCCTAGCTCTCGGAGTTTTGGAAACTAAAGATGTTGGGTTCTGAGACTAGTACCTGACACTAAAAGTTAATGGTTAGCTATCATTATTCATATTAGAATATTAGAAAGACGATAAGCTTCAGTATATAAGAGTTAAATTTATAGTGACAAAGGAATAACGGGACAGTGGAATTGTACCACACAAATCCCCACCATTCTAATAAACTATGTCGTGTTTGCAGATTCCTTCCACCCTAGAGTTTCCAATGCTTCTATTCCTCATAAGGAAGCCTGCTAAGGCAGTGTAAGAAATAAATGTTTAGTAATGTCATTAACTCTTCTGGCTTATTGTAAAACTGGTTAGTCCCAGTTATTAGGCCAAATTAAATACCTCACTACTGGTTTTTGCTGCCTTGAAGTCTTCTTTGGGGGTTCTAGGGTGTGTGTGAATGCCAAATTTTAAACAGTCAGGATCCTCCTCTTCTTCTTCCTCCTTGATGTGCAGTTGCAGTGTCTCCTCTGCATTGTTGTGGTCATACCACGTGATAGCTTGCTCTTGAGCTCCCAGCAGCCCTCTTTGGTATGCGAGCCCCTCCCAGATGTCCTCATCTTCCTCTCCAATGACAGGAAGAGTTATAGCCAAGACACCCACATTGGTGTAAGCAGAGGCCACAAATTTATCACCTAGGACTTCAAGAATTTTGGTAGGGTCTGAAATGCTCCTTTTCTTTTTATTCAAATCTATGAATTTGCTTTGCATGTCCCTCGTGGGATCCTGAAGAGACACTGTATCATCAGGCTGGGCCCCAGCTGAGGTGGTGCTCGAGCGAGGAGAAGGTGAGAGATAGTCAGGTGATTTGACTGGTAGAGATGCTGGAGGTAGTAAGAGGGGGAGGTGAGAGGGCTCCTCCTTAATTTCAAGGATGACCTGGTCTGGGATGTTCGGTTTGGCCTGGTCAGATGGTAAGGTTAAAGCGCTAAACTTCTCTAATTCAACCAAGAAGTTGTCGAGGACAGAGGATGGTGTTGGAGCCAATGGGTTTGCTGGCGGACACCAGTCTGTCAGGGATAGCCACTCTTGGGCAGTTCCCTGTAGGTCTCCTTTCTCTGTGCTGGGCAGAGCATTGAATACAGGAAGACAGGTCGGTTCACTGGAAGCCAACTTATAAATGAGGAGGAATTAAGATGTAAAACAAAGAAAGCAAAAACACATGAAAATACAACAACAGAGAAATACAGGGAAGGTGTGGTGATAATATAATTCAGGCTGTAGCACAGACATAGGTGGAAGATGCTTAGAGAATATCTAGATTGGGAAAAGTTATCTGAAATTTAACTGTATAAAATCATTTAGACTAATTGTAAACCTTACTTGAGCAATCAGACTCTATTCATTTTAGAAAATATTCTATAAGCATCAAAAGAGGAGATAGAGCTTCTCAAAGATCAAGAGGGCAGACAATGAAACCCCAAGAGGCTTTATATTAATCTACCTCTCTGTTATCTATATTTTAGATGTATCTGGGGATTATTACACAGAATAATATCAAACTTTGTTTTAATCCCTATATTTATTTACTATTCTCTCCCCCTGCAGAGGTGCCCACTCCTTTGAGTTTTTACAATTGCCACATCTCCATGGCATAAAATATTTTAGATTAGTATACATGAACACATGTTTAAGGGAATAAGTGTTAAAAACATATTTCCTAATCAAAGAGTCCTGTGATCAGAATGAAACCAATCTTGCAAAACCCCTGCTTCAAAGTTTAGAAATAAAAACAACTCCAAAGTAAATGTTTACACAGAAGGGGACATGAGAGGATGATGCAAAGCCATATTCTAAGCTTGATATTTTATGTAAGCCCAAAGAGTGTAATTTATAGATTGTCTGAAGCCAAAATGTCAAATATCAAATTTCATTTGATAGTTCATGGAAGTTTTCATATTGGTTAGAGTTCTATTTTACACTTCTTGTTACAAACACAAAAGTGGAAGATTTAATCTTAGTATTTAGATTTTGGAAATGAATGAAACTGATAGTAACTCAAGGTGGATATCTTCATTTTTTTTTCTCATGTGGACAGAAATAATATATTCACAAGAAATCTCCAAATTCCACCATCATCATTGCAATTGTGGTCTCTATCGCTATCTGCCACTACCAACTTTACTGCCACTCCCCCCATGTTGCCTCTATACATGTTAAAAGGCCAAAAAAGTAAACACTTTAATATGGACTTGATAATACCAAAATTAAGCGTTAATTTTGATTAAGGAGTACCTCTATCACAAAACATACTTATAACACAAAATTAAAGCTATTTCATCTTTTAAAAAAAGAATTTATTTTTTAATTTCATGGGCATTTGTGTTTTGTTTGCATATATGTCTGTGTGTCTGTGTGAGGGTGTTGGATCCCCTATAACAGGAATGACAGATAGTTGTGGGCTGCCACGTGGGTGCTGGGAGAACTGGGGTCTGCCGGAAGAGCAGCCAGTGCTCTTAAACAGTTATTTCATCTTAAAAGGGATTAGAATTGGATTCTATTGTACCAAAATCAGAAATAAATAGCAGCTTATATTTGAGCCATCCTCAAAATAGAAATAAATGTCAAGCTCTGTAATTTGAATTACCGAGAGATTCAAAAGCCATTATCACATTCATCTCTCTATTCGCAAGTATCAATCAGAAAACAGGAGCTCTACCTGGTTGCTGCTTTCGTATCTCGCTATTTAAAAAGACCTATTTCTTTTCCTTTTTTCCCCCAGGGCAACACTACAGGAATTTCCTTTATTAAGCCAATAACATCATATGATAAATAACCAGTTGAGATGCAACTAAAATTTCTTTCAAATTATGGACTTAAACTTCGACATACTTTTTTTATTTTTGAACAATAAGAAGACATGATTGGTTATTAGTGAAACTAACACACTCCTCTATTTACAATGTGGTATTACAACAAAAAACATAAATGGTATTTAAAACCTATTCAGAACAAAGACCAAAAACGCTGACTTAAAATATTAGCCTGCCATTGTTAATTAAAACATATGGGAGAAGGTCTTCAGTGGTAAGTAAGCATTTGTGCTTTCTCCTCCTGCATCAGCTAACTTAACGGCTCGGTCCCTCGAGAGTCATCTAATGGTTCTTTTAAGATAAATAGAGGGTAGGCAAAGCAGAGGTGGATGGATGAAGATTCTGATTTTCCCTATTATCAATAGAAACTACTGAAGGAAGGACGTTGCTCTCTAAATGTTAAGTTCTAGAAACTTCATAATCAAAACAGTCTGTTTCCACACACTCTTGCCTTGATCTCAACTAAAGCAGTTAACATTTTATATAACCGAATACATTGTTTTTCACATTGGGAGGCATTTGACAATATTTTGGAAATAGCTCACTGGTGATTTAAAAATTTTATAGTTTAAAATAACTGTAAAGGAGAAAGAGACCCTTAAATACACCCATAAAATATCTTATGATTCAACAGGAAAAGGAGGAAAAAAACACCCTGTGAGTCGGGGAAGTAGGAGGATACCTTAGTCTAATGAACCAGTTCAGGAGGGAAGGTCCTTTCTACACTCTACTGAGAAAGATAGTCACCCTCAGTTACTAGCTAAAGTGAATCGGGGGAATTTATAGTCCTAAAACTGATGAAAAGAGAACTGTGTATATTTCTAATAATCTACCATATTTTCATGTGATATTATAGGCACAAAAGTAAAATAATGTTTTATGCTATGTAGAAAATTCCTTTCACAGATTATTGTAAACCTAATAAATTATAATACAATTTAGGGGTAAATGTGTATGTGTGTGCACGTGTGTAATGTCTATACACCAAAATACAGACACTCATTCAAAAATGCTGATGCTACTAACATTTCCTCTCTATTCAAGGAAACTTAAAACTGGAATTAGCAAAAATGAACACCAAGCCTTTATCCCAGCATCTATTTGAGAAAAAAAAAATTTACATTTTCTCATCTGGCACTCGTATATGTGACTACAATATATGAATTTGCTTCTTTTCAATAATACGATGATCGGATGCCCCCAAATCGCCCAATGATTATCATGCTCCAAGTTCTGAACTTCAGCGTTAACGTGCCAGAAGGGCTTCTTACCTTGTTGGAGCTTAGGCTGTGGACTCTATCGCTAGAGTAGCTGTGGGGTAGGGGAGGGTCGGGGTAGTCCTCAGCACCTTTTGCGTTCTTCTTGATGACTTCTACATAGGAGACAGGGAAGATACCTTGCCTGTTGCTTCCCGGGATTTTGCCTTCATACCAGTTTTGATCAACTCTTTTAAGAAGGATAATCCTATCGCCCTGTAACGAGCATTGGGAAAACGTGTTATAAGGAGAGACACAGTGATAGGAAATACATCATTGTCAATGTTTTCTGATAAACAGTAGTTTTTCTATTTGGAAAAGTTTTATGCCTCCCATTTTTGCTCGATCAAAAGAATGCAAGAAAGGTTCTAGTGTTCATTAGAAAAGCCTGGATTGTCAGCATGGGTGCCTGTTAAACCGTCCATTGATGACATTAGAGTCCTAAGGATGCTTAAAATCCTTAATCCATTCCCTTAATGGGAAGGGGCTGCTACATGCTTCGCACTGGCATAAAGTGAAATGGTTTGTGGGAGTTGCTCCAAGGCAGCCGGTGTGAGGAACGCCGTCTCAACGACAGGTAGCCTCATCTACTCTCTACCAGAAGGGACGTGATGGTCTGCAGGAAGAAGGAAGGGCTTCTGAAATGGGTCACGGAAGCCATCCTCTGCAAGGCATAGAGTTGAATGGCTCACCGTTTTCCTTCTTTGATCTGCGTGTCCTGAGAGGTGGCAGAGAATGAGTGAGAAGCATGGGGCCAGGATGGCAATCTAGAATATGCATAGCTGTGGAGTGGGCGGATGAGTGCTCTCATCAGGACAGGGTAACACCAGCATCCCTTCAATTGGTGAGTGGCTGCATCATTCCGGCCATTCGAATAGACTCTTTGATTTTTTGCAAAAGTAGGCACTTCGAATCACTGCTATGCTTCCTGCAATGGGCAGGCTGATGCCAGATAACTTTAACTATTTACTTAAAACCACAGGAGGGTCAGAGGAAGGTTAGCAAGCCATTGCTAAAGAGCAAACCCAGCGGGCACAGCTCGGAGGTGCTATCTAACTAGGGGAACTGGGTCTGATAGAGTCATGGAGGTACCATCTGCTCATTAGCTTCAGCGCAGCAGGGAGTTCTTTTCAGTGCCAGAGCCCTGAAAATCCTCTTTAACTCATTGTGCTGGATGGTTTGCAAAATGTGCCCCGTCCACCCTGAGTGGAGCACACTAAAGAAAGATGAATTTCCCTCAAAATCTCAAAATTGCATCAATTTTCTAATGTGCTCAGAAGAAGCAGCTGATAGTTAGACCTTCCTGGGTGTATTTCACACGACAGCCTATCTTTACATATGGACCAGAAGACGATACACCATGTTCAGTTTCCGGTGTCAAGCAGTTCACATGGAAGGTAAGAGAATTGTGGATGATGCAGAACTCGTAACGGGAGGAGAAAACTCGACCATCTCCTGCAGACCTGAACCGCCCTCACTACCAGATAAAGTACTCGGATAGCTTGCTAGAGAGATTGGGAGCCATCACAGGGCCTGGAGAAGATTGATCAAGGAAATGGGATCGCACAGCTGGCTCCCCAAAGGCTTTTGGAGAGGACATATTTCCATTACTTTAGGACCTTGATTCCAAGATAGAGAAAAGTAAATACTGGCTACTTATTAAAATTAACTAATGGGGCAGCATAAAGACAGTTTGGAATGTTTTCTTCAAATTGTGTTCTCTATGTGTTTGAAAATGCGTTCTAAATAACTAAAATGCATTCTCCCCTTGGGGTTCCACATGTGTGCTTCTTAGTATCCAGTTGAGGCACCCCTTTGTGGGGAGGACTCAGGGTCTTGCTTCTTAGGTTAAGCCACAGACTCTGTGTCTCACAGGGACCCCACTCTGGAAGGGACACAGGGCCTAGAGGCAACAGTGATCCTGGGCAATCCTGACTCCCTTGTTCAGAATTGTACAGTCTGTGCAAACGCCCCAGTGAATAACACAGCCGGGGTACCTTTCTCAGGGAGAGCTCCACATTCGTGTCTGCATTGAAGTTGTATTTGGCTATGGCTTCTCCAATCTCTCCGGGCTGGACTGGGGGTGGTGGTCTGGCGGGCTGTGCTTTCTCTGGAGGAGTCAGTTTCTATAAAGGAGAACAGCTTTTGGTTCTTAAACTCGTGATAACCTTTGGGACAGCATTCTTCGGGAGATGAGGAGAAAAAGGGACGTACCTCTACGTATGAGATTGGGAAAATGCCCACTCTCCCGTGGTGCTCCCCTTCGTACCAGTTCTGGTCAATTTTCCTGAGGATGTAGACGGTATCTCCTTTCTTAAATGATAGCTCCCTGCAAGAGACATGACCAATGGACTCGCTCTGGAGGAGTAACTGTTAGTCTTACGATTGACATTCCAAATTTATCTGAGAAATACCCTGCCCACATGGAAACATCTGCCAAGCTCAGTTAGATGAGGATTTTCCTTACAAATTTCTAGACATCACTTATGTGATCTTGGAAGTGATTTTGAAGATCAAGTATATGGATTGCACATTCTGCGAGGACATAAAATTTGAAAGAGGGGACAGATTATTGTGACCTTGCTAGTCAATAGTCATATGTAATATTTATATCTAATATTTTGGCTTGCACCAGGAGTATTTCTGAACACCAACTTAAAGGTTTTGAATATGTATGGAAATTATAAGCAACTAATTTTTTCTTTTAATATGAATATGGTTATTTTCCTCTTAATATAGGCTTGCATTTAGAATTCTGGATATATTCAGTAAAGGGAACATTGCTTTATTACCCAGTTTTCCAAACTCCGTCCCTCTCATGTCAGGGATAGAGTCCCATTTTGATAAATTTGCTGTATTTTTATTGCACTTTGAAATACTGGCTATTTTGGACCTATGGGAAATGAGATGTCTCTTCTCCTATCTAAAATGGAGACATTTTGTTGGGTATGTTACTTAGCTTTAGTCTTAGAAGGATTAGTTTTGAGCTGTTAAAATAATAGAAATAGCTTTAAATCATATTTTTTAAAAACATAGGTACATAAGTGTGTGCCTTGTTCATATTATGTACAAAAGCATTCATATCTTTTTTGGTCATTTAAAGAGGCCAAAACTGGCTTGATATGCAGCTTTCAGACGTACATGGATGTGTGAGCCTTGAAAGTGACACAAGTTGCCCATTACCGTAATTTTTATGTTAAATATAGAACCACATTGGAGGTGATGGGTGTTCTCTTTATATCTTCTGAGAAAAGAACAAGAGGAGGATCATTAAGCTATAATAAGACCAAGCTATTTATAGGAAGAGCAGACCCACTTTCTTTGTGGGCTTCTCTGGATGGCTGGTGAATCTACTTTACCAAATGCTCACACAGTTAGATTTCATGAGACAAACCTCCTCATGCTCTCAGTGAAAGGTGGGATGGTACAGATGGAAAGGTGCCAGTGGCCTCCCTGCTCCACCCCCCAGAAGTGTGGGGGAGCAAGATTCTGACTCTCCATCTAAAAACTCCAGAAGAGGATGGGGCCCTTGGGTAGGGTGAGGGGTGTGGCCTGTGGGGCAATCAAAAGCCAGTGACCCAACCATACTCTTGGCCCCTTCCTCTGTGATGTGTCATCTCCTCACTGAAGCTTGTTTATAGTTGTGTATTTATTTTACACTTATTTGTGTGCACTGTGTGTGCAGGTATATGTGCACATACATGACACCATGTCTAGAGATCAGAGGACAACTTGTAGGTATTGATTCCTTCATTATAAGAAACTAGAGGATTAGGTTGCCAGGCTTGGTGTCAAGAACTTTTATCCCCCGAGCCATCTCATCGGCCCTGAATCTTGTGGGTGTTTTCACTTTTATTCTTGATTTTTTCAAAAGATGTTTTTGAGAATTTTATACATTTATACCATGTGTTTTGATCAAATCAACCCCTACTCCTTGTGTTCTAATGTCTGTCACACCCCTGCCTTCCCTCTCAGCTTTCTGTTCTTCCTGGAACATATTCTAAGCCTTAGGCAGATGCCCGTCTGGTGGTATATACATAGGAATAACATGGTCTAAGGGCAGTCATGAGGACTGGAATACAGGAGAAACAAAAGGCTGTTATGTCGTAGTTTGTGTCTCAAATGCTTCTCAAAGGCCCCTTGTTGCAGGCGTTGCCCCCATCTGAGCAGTACTGTGAGACTGAGATGAACACTTTGAGGTGAAACCCAATGAGAGGTTTTCTTGTGATTGGGGGGCTGTGCTTTTGAAGGGGACATCCCCCTCTGATGTAGATCTACCGCGTGCTCAGTACTAGTCTCCCTAATTTACCTGCCTTGTCTTTTGGATGAAGAAGTTCCCAAAGAAACAGCCTAAGAGAATGTAACACAGGACTGTGAACACATCCACACTTGAGGACCACGGGACAGGACCAGGCCTTCCTTGGAATCCCTAAGCTTTGAGCATCGTGAGACTGAGTGTTCACTACACGATCATCTGTGCGCAGGTCCCATTGCCTGTTCTTGAGGCAGCTGAACTTGAAAATAAAGTATCCTGTCCTAGTTAGCAATTTTGAGGGAGCTAACTGATTAGACTGTATTATAGACTTGAGAGTTGGGTCTTATTCAGAATACATCCCACTGCTACACACACACACACACACACACACACACACACACACACGGCTGCACATACTCACGGATGCATATATACCTCCCTACAATAGTAAGAATGAAGCTCAAACACATAGTGAGCTTTTATTACACTTACTTAGATGTCTGAGCTTTGAAATCATAGACAGCTTTTGCAGGCAATTTCTGAAAGGAAAGGTTAACATTTAGCACTAATTTAACAATTTTAGATTACATTTTAAGAACAATAAAACATGTATAATGTAAGTGACATAGTCAAGTTACAAATGTATCAGTGCTACCTTTAGACTACTGAGCGAAACTGGGATGTAGGAGCTTATTTCTTCATTAGGCTTCATTTCAGGAAATAAAGCAGATTAACGCCACAATATGATAAAATGCCCACCAAGGACTCTGTTCTAGGTGTGTCATTTCTGAACATCACAAACAGATAATTTGTGGAGGACTAGCTGCTCTGACTGTCATGGGTTAACACTAGTCTGTCTGAATCACAGTAAAACGGAAGCCGCAAAAGGACTTATATTCTTCACTAAATACTGATGAGCCAAGAAGTAGTAGCCCACTTGTCAAGAGATTAGTTAGCCAAAAATAGAGGAATGGAGGGTGCAGGAATCCTTTGGCTTATCTTTCAGTTATGAAGGTATACCCGTGCCTACCCTCAAACTCTGGGGTCCACAGATCTACTCGAGGCATAACGTACCATGTAGCTAGTGATATCAACTCTTCCCTTCTCACCCACCAGCAATTCCTTCACCCCATTTTTCTTCCCCTGTGATTCTAGTGAGCTTCAAGAAACTTGGGTAATTTATGGCTTCATAGGGGTTTAGGGGTCTAGGGGTCCCACAGGCTATCTCAGACACCTGTCAGCTGGAGCTCAGTTTTTAATTTCCATTACCCTCATGGCTTCCAAGGCAGTTAGGAAAAGGTAGCCCAGCTCTGGTTTAAGGTGATGGACCAGGAGTCAAAACTTCTTAATGCTACAGGTACTTGGTGGTCTTCTCCAATAAAAGTACTTGTGTAGAAACTCCCTTCCCTCCATAAAGCAGGCTAATTAGAATTCTATTAGTTCATGGCTATTAGGCCAAGATTCAGAAAGGCCTCCTTGCCCAAAGTACATCCCAAGTTGGGAAGGACTGGAGCCTAGACTGAGGCTCTGAGCAGAGCTGCTTCTAGACTCTTCTTGTTGCTGTCGGTGTCAGTCTGAATTCTTTACTGGTCTGAGGTACACATTTGGCTGGTAAGTGCTTTCTCAGAAAGTCCTTTAAAAACATCCCAATTCTGTTAAGCTACCTCTTTTTCTGGAGTTCCCCTTCGTTCCCGTGATACACTTCTTCCCAGGTCAGTCAAAGTAGACGAGTAACTTCTAAGGGACTCATGGTCTGTTGGAAATGATAAGGTGAACCAGAATGAGATTTCATTTCGTTAAAAGGAGACTAGGTAGCCACTTTTCCTTGGCGATTATTTTACCCCCCAAATTTGGAGAGATGTCTTTAGTGAGAACATGGATGTAAAACTCATAACTAACTGTAATGATATAAGACACACATATACATTGAAAATGAAAAAATACACAGAGAACAGAAGTATTATAATCATATATAAAATATTATTATATTGCCAATTAATTACACTGCAATCCTTGGTATAGATGGTTCATAGCTGTAGGGACTTTTGTACTCCAAATTTATCATGCTTACTATATCTATTCTTTTTGGTTCCAGTATATAACTATTATCACATATAATTTAAAAATAACACATTTGTATAAACAAATGTTCTATCAAATACAATTTTAAGAAGTAATGATGAAATGGAAGATCAAGTGTGAGCACAACAGGATGATGGTCACATTCCCCATGCCTCTGTGTGTGTGTGTGTACATGTGCATGTGTACGTGTGTGTGTGTGTGTGTGTGTGTGTTTCTGTTTGGAGGTACCTATTGGGTCATATGATTTCCTATCCTTTATAGCTTTCCCTTGTACAAGAATGTTTAGCTAATCAGAAGGTAAGTTATTTATTTCAGAAAGCAAAACGATAACCAGAAAGCCTCCTGTGAAGTTGCCAAATTGCTTATGAAACATTGAGGTCTTATTCACATTGAAGCAAAGTATAAATAATTACACTGGAAAATGGTGACGGCAGATATCCCTCTCAGTTTCTTAGGCCTGGCATAGCTGTGTGACTTGAACATGGGAATGTAACCGAAGGTTGCCTATATTCTGGCAACATCACAGAATTTTACCTGTGTACCTGGGTCCAAGTTTAAAAACTATTTATTCACTTTAACAAATTAATTTAAATATGTTAGATAGTATAATCATTAAGATAAATCTTATTTATGTGCAGTAGAAATTTTTCACAGCTTCAAACTCATGTTTTGATAATGTACTATGCTTATTTCAGGGTATCAGAAAATTGAAGAAGGTTGTTAAAAAATGGATGAAACCTGTTATAGCCTACATGAAAACTGATTACAAATTTAACTTATTGAACTTAAAATGTATCCTTCTATTTATAAAATAAATTAAATTATTGTACTATTATGCTATTTTCTATTTATCACTCTAACCATATATATACATATATGATATATATATATATATATATATATATATATATATATATATATATATATATGGTTTTTGTCTGCATGTTGTCTGTGCACTGTTTGTGTCCAGTGTCCTTGGAGGCCAGAAGAGGTTAGAATCCCATTAGAATCCGAGGGACTGGAGTAATAGGCAGTTGTGAGCTGCCATGTTCACACTGGGACTGCACCATTTGTGTCCAGTGTTCTTGGAAGCCAGAAGAGGGCATTAGATTCTATGGGATTGGAGTAATAGACAGTTGTGAGCTGCCAGGTGCACACTGGGACTGGAACCTAGGTGCTCTGGAAGAGGAAGAAGCAAGGGCTCCTAACCACTGAGCCATCTCTCCAGCCCCTACTTATTCTAATTTATTGTTTTCCAGCATGTTGTACAGTAGAAATTAAAGTGAAGGCAAATGTTAATAAGTAAAAAGCCCAGTAGTTATTAACAATTAATTCTTTTGCCCTTAGAAATTATATTTTATATTATACATTTTTAGTTAATAGGGCTTTGAATTCTCTTGCCATTACTGTAATCTGTGTAACACCAAGAAGTTTTATCCCCTTTGTTCCTCAGTTCCTCAGTTGTTAAACAGTACTTACAATAATATACTCCATTGACTTATGGGAGTCCCAGTAGCTAAAGTTCTATCTATCTATATCTATCTATCTATCTACCTATCTATCATCTATCTATCCTTTCCATCCATCCATCTATCTATCTATCTATCTATCTATCTATCTATCTATCTATCTATCTATCTATCTATCGTATCTTCTACATAGGTTGAGTGGGGACAGATTTCTTTGAGTGAACAGCTACGATTGTTCTCACATTAATATAAAAATCAAGGAAAAGGCTCTGAAGCTACTGACTTTGGTTCATCATGGACCAAAAGATATCTTGGGGGCATAGATATTGAGCTATAGTTTTGTCCTTATATATTCTTTTGAATTTCAGTGATTATTTCAGGTTATTAGATAACTGAAGAAAATGCCTATTTTGTCAGAGAATTGGATTCTGACAGGTCTCTATCTGAACATCCTCATCCCCTGTTTGTGGAGCACACTGCACAGCATCAGCGCAAATAAGCATAGGCACTAATGATGTGGAGCCGCAATGCAGCGTTCCCCTTGTCCTCCCAATGTCCTACCTGTTTTAACCCTAATATTGAGGGACAAATTGGGGTTTCTTTTACCTTGAAGTGAGCAAATGCTTATGAGTTGATGATTACATTCAGTCCACCCATGAACGTCAAACACCACACAGGCAAATGAGAACTACCGAGGCAGACACATCTGCACAACACAGGTTTGTTCTGTAATGACGTCACGCGGTCTCACAGCTCATGAGCGATGAGATGCAGGATGGGAAAAAAAAAGTATGAACGAGTGGAAGGGATGGTCGCTGAACCACAAAAGTAAAGAAAGAAAGGTTCATCCACCTCGGAAACTCAGCTCACTACCATAATCCTGGGCATGGTAGCTGCTGTTGGTTGTGTCCACGTCTGGGAAAGAGGCACTGTGAGGCATCCTCCCACAGTCGTTTTGGTACAGTGGACAATGAATAGCACCATCTTGAGGCAGTGGGTGGAAAGGCTGGTGCACAGGGCTCCGTTTTAGAGCGTTAAGGGATGAATTCCTCTCCGGGATCTCCGGCAACAGCTCGCTGATAAGCCTATGCAATATGCTGTTGTCCGGCAGGCTCCCCCTCCTTTTTTCAGCCTTTATTTGGTCGCAGATGTCCTTCAGGGCAGAGTCCAGAGCCTCAACTACGGAGGCTTTGCATTTTGCCTGTTCAGTCTGTTTTTTGGGAGTCAAATTCTTTTTCCTTCGGAAAGGCACGGGGCTGACTAGAAATGCAAGTTTAGACAGGCCGGGGTCCATTTCTTGCCTCCTGGGTGGGTCCGTGTTCTCATGCTTAGCTCTTTCATGTTTTAGCATTGTGGTAAACCGAGTGTAAGAGGCTGGACATCGGCCTTTGCAGGAGCTGATGAGGTGCCGGTGATGGTGGTGGTGATGGTGGTGGTGGTGATGGCTGGATCCATAGAAACTTTCGGAGGATGTGAAGGAGTAATGGTCGAAATCGCTTTCGCTGCAAAAGGATGACCCTTCTACGTGAATGTAGTCGCTGTGGTCAGACACAACTCCATCTTGGTCACTGTCGGAAAACTCTATGTGAGCTCTGGGTTGCTCGTCGCTGGTGACTTCGATGTGGATGGGCACCAGGGTTTTGGACTTGCAGTTTCGCTGACCCTGAGAAGGCTGTCTACCCTGAGTTTCTTCTTCCAGCAGAGACTCAATAGAAAATCGTCTCTTGGGACACAGGCCGTTTTGTTGGGGTTCTAGGGTTATGGGAGACAACATCTCATCCCCTAGATTGGGCATGGATTTGGACTTCTGTATCAGCTTTTCAAATTCCGAAATGCGGGTGGGTACCATGTCCCTGGGCACCTCCTCGGTGGAAGACTGGCTCCAACCATGGAGCAGACCCCTATGCTGCTGTTCGTTTTCATACTGCAGTATCCTGGACTTCACGGAGCAAATTACCTCCGAATTCATCAAATCCTTGCGGTTGATGCGATGCATCTTCTTGTACATTTTGAGGAAGCCCGGGGCATTATGGGCTGACCTGTGTTTGATTCTGGATCTGCTGTTAACACACACTTCCTGGATATAGGGGGAAGTCCACGCCATGGGGCAGCTCTCTTTGGAGTCTTCCTCACATAGCAGAGAACCCATACTTTCTGACTTGGCTTTAGGGTCTGGGTAGTGGTCACATTCGTCGTTCAGGAGATCATCACAGCTGCGCGATTTGATTTTGGGGGACACGGTCTCTTCCGTGCTGCTCCAGATCTCTGCATTTTGCCGGGCCATTTGCCAGCCATTCTTGAAGGTGATGGCCCTTTGAGAGTCCCGGGGGACATCCAAATGCTGTCTATAAGCGCTACAGTACTCTAACTCACTAGAGGGGGCGCCATTGAGCCCCGAGTGACTGCAAAGGGATGAACACATTTTGCTATCGTCCCCACCTTTCAATCCAGAGCAGCATGGCAGGAGAGAGACATTTGGAGAAGTTAAAAGGTTCACAAAGAAAGGAGAGCTTGTCAGTATTAGCACAGCAAAGAGAAGGCAGTTAGTATGGCTTAATCTAGGCACCTTGACATACATAGCTTCAATCAAAGAGGAATGCCCCATGCTAAAACAAGATAATATTTTTCAGTGCAACTTTGCAGATACTACAGCAGACAAAACCACTTGTGAAATATACTTGGTGTAGCTAACACATTTCTACTACACAGTTCAATGGCCTTTTGGCATGCCCAAACCACAACTCTTATTCTTTAAGCTTAACAACTTATGGGTTGTAACCTCCCCCAAATTCTCCAAAAACTTATAGTTCATTCAGCTGATATGCAGTGCCTGGGAAAGGAACTGGATTTAATGCTCTATGGGTAAGAAAAATACTTAAATTTATCAGGATCCTTTTACGTTTCGGATTGTGTCTGAGAATGACGGACCCTTGGCATTTCATGACTGACTTGCTACTTAGGATATAGGTTTGCTGTATAGATGAGTAGAATATTATGAAGGCATGTTAGTTACTGAGGAAATTCCCTTCTGAGACTTTGTTAGGTCTTAGATGGCCCAGCTGTCCACCTAAATGGAGACCAGTCATCACAAACAGTCTACTGCACACCAGCTACGGCTTCGCTTTAACCACTATATGGCAACTGCTTCAATGCATACAGTTGTTAGGAGTACCTGACTCTCTGTTCCACTTCCTGGACAGGAATTGTCCAGAAATTATAACTAATTTTCTTTAGATTCTTTGAAAACCCATTCTCTTCTATGTTAACTCCCAAAGTCTGGAGGAGATTGTGGGACCCCAAATTTGTCATGATACTGGGTCAATAGATTATGGTTCAAAAGAAAAAAAAAGACCCAGGTAATCTACCAGAGACCCAAATGAGCAACTCTGTCCCTTCATTGCTTAGCTTACTACATTTCCAAAGAGGAGAAGGCCATCTGAAAAAGTGGCCTGCCTGCCTGCCTGCCTGCCTGCCTGCCTGCCTGCCTTCCTTCCTTCCTTCCTTCCTTCCTTCCTTCCTTCCTTCCTTCCTTCCTTCTTTCCTTCCTTCCTCACTCCTTCCCTCTCTTCCTCTCCCCCTTTCTTCTTTCCATTTTCTTTCTCTCTTGTGTATGTACATATACAAGGAGAGGTCAGAAGGAACTTATGGGGGGGTCTGTTCTCTCTTTTTACTATATGAGTCCTGGTGATCACAATCGGGATGACAGGCTTGGTGGCCAGTGCCTTTACCCACTGAGTCATCTCACTAAGGCCCCCATTGCTAAATTTGGTATTTGTGGTCTCAAGCCAGTATGTATTTATAAGCCATTGTTGACCACCAGGTTACATGCTAGAATATGATACTCTACCATACAGATAAAGGATGAATAAAATAGGATAAAGGTATGACTTAAATTCTTTTCTAATCCAGAATTAAAATACCCATTGCATGTTTTTAGCGATATTTTTCTGTTGCTATTTATAATTCTTATTCTACAAATTTAATTAGTTATCTATAATAACATTAGAAAATTTGCCTATGTAAAAGTATATAAATGCCTTTCTGTAAATATGAAAACAAATTATTTAATATTCTGGGTACATTTATTATTAAAAATTTGGGTAATTTATTCTTAAAAAATAATAAGTTCAATATTTTTGAGAAAATAGCAACAAGTCTGAGTTCTTTAAGACACTCAAGTGGCTTTCCAGTTTGAATTGGATTGGGTAGGAACAATGGCTTTGATGGGAAACTGTGTTTGCTGCAGGGACACTGTAAGTAAAGCCAGCATAAGAAGTCATGATCATGAGGTTGGCCCTCCCCCATACTGTGGGCTTTACTGTGAACTTGCAAGCTTTGCTTCTTTATTGTGGCTCACCTTGGGCTCTTGAGGGAGAGGAAGGAGAAGAACTAATGAAAGACTTCGTAAATGTGGAGCTTGATCCTGGGAGGTCTGCCCGGCTGGGGCTGGTCCTGTTCACACTCTGATCCCCCAGGCCTCTGGGTGGGCCCACTGCAGGTTCACTCTTCCTCCGCTTACGAAAGTCCCCGGCCATGCTTGCAGAACTGACAGAGGGAATCAGTGTCATTTGATTGGGATTGGAAGAGGTTAACACATGCACAAGGACACCGAGGATCACATTAGATAAAGGCACAACACCTAACCTTCCACCAACAGAGCTGCATAGTGGGAAAATCATGTCTCTACGTTCAAAATACTTTCTGTAGATTCATCTTTAAAAAAAATCCATATCAATTTCATTTTAAAAGGGAAGTTCCAAGTTACAGATATTTGACTGGACTGTAGAGGCTCTTCATTTTCATAGGTTCAGCCAATTGTAGACTGGAAATATAAGAATTGGATTGCTACTGAACATGTACAAACTTGTGTTTTTATCCCCTCATGTAATCCACTATAATAACCACTTATTTAACCTTTACTCATTTTTACTTTATGTGTATGAGTGTTTTGCCTGAATATATGCCTATGCACCATTCTGAGCGCCTGGTACCCATGGGAGACAGAAGAGGACGTAGGATCCCCCGGAACTACAGTTACAGATGGTTGTGAAGTGTGTCAGGTGGGGGCTGGGAACTGACCATCGTGGGATCTCTTCAAGAGTAGCAATTGCTCTTATCTACTGAGCTCTTTCTCTAGTTCCAATGACCCATTTTAATAGCATTCGTGTTGCATGAGTCTTTATACATATTTCAGAGTATATAGGAGGCCAGAAGTAGGTTATGGTAAATTTTTTTTTGAGATAAAGTTTCTCTGTGTAGCCTCTGTCCCGCCCTGGAACTCCCTCTATAGACAAGGCTGGCCTCGAACTCACGGACTCACGGGCCTCTGCCTCCTGAGTGCTGGGATTACGGGTGTGTACCACTACTGCCTGGCGGTGTAAATATTATGTCATTTATATAAGTCAGCTCTGAGTCAGTAGATTTTAGTGTCCTTGGTGATACTAAATCAGTCCTCTGCAGAGACCAACAGACAATTGAGCAGAGATCTCCCCTATGCCCATCCCTTTCTTCTTGAGCATCTTTCTCTTTACATCGTCTATGGACACGTGAAACAGTTAATGACCCTGTCTGGATATGTCATCTCTCAAAACCTATCTTCTATATTCAGGGTTCATGCTGTCTCTGACATACTTTATGGGGTTGTAAATGTGTAATGAATGTGCCTATCAGGACTGCGTCTTGTAGAATAATTTCACTCCTCCCAAAGATTTCTTGGATACCATTTTCTCAGCTGTCTCTCTGGCTTTGTGTTTCCTAAAAGCCACTGATCTTGTCTGTATGAACCACTGTATCCAAATGTTACACAGCTAGAATCAGACAACATGAAATCTTTTCAGATTGGTTTCTTCCATTTAGTAATGTCCTTTAAAAAGACACTATTTTGTGTGGCTGGAGAGATGACTCAGTTCCAGAACCCTCGGTTGACAGGTATTTATATATTTTGTCACAACTATCTTCAGTTCCATGGGATTTAAAGCCCTCTTCCTGCATTAACAGACACATGCATGCACTCAGGCACACACACATAAAATAAATGCTTTAAACATTTCATGTAATCCAGGCTGGCTTCAAACTCACTATGTAGCCAAGGATGGCCTTGAGTTTCTGATTGTCCTGCCTCTATTTACCAAGTGCTGAGATTACAGACCTCTGTCACCACACCTAGATTTAATGTGGCCTTGGGGACTGAACCAAGGGTTTCAGGCGTGCTAGACAAACATTCTCCCAACTGCACTGTCTCCACCTTTCTCCATGTCTTTTCGTCACGTGGTAGCTTATTTCTTTTTATTGTTAAATAATATTCTATTATATAGATGGGCCAGAGTTTACTAACTCGCTTACTTGCCTAAGAAATAACATCTTCATGGACTGTAGAACTTGGCAATTTTGCTAAAACAATTTTTGCAAACATCCATATGCAGGTTGCTCTCTCTCTCTCTCTCTCTCTCTCTCTCTCTCTCTCTCTCTCTCTCTCTCTCTCTCTCTGTATGTGTCTCTTTGTGTTCATAATCACTCTTTAAAGTAAAACTTGCCCTACAGTAAACTTATTGTTATGATTCCTATTTGTTTCATATATATATATATATATATATATATATATATATAGTTTTCTGTATGAAAGAGAGTTCTAACAACATGACTCTATCTAGAAGGAAGAGCAAAAATGGAAGAAAGGACCATGGAAAAGCAAGCCATCTTGCAAAACAAGTCTCTTTTACCTTAAGGACTCTTTTTTTTTTTGCTTACTCAATGTGCTCAGAAGAACCTTAGGCCAAATTTCCAATATTTTCTATTTAAATCACCAGAGATTAAAAATCTATCCAGCAAGTAAACTATTAAAATTGTAAATTTTTACACAATTGTAAAAAATAATGTTGATGGTTTATAAAGGGAGGTTTTTAAATCAGCATTTTCAGTAGGGTATCATTTAAAAAGAAAACATTCATAAATAATTGGATACATGCTATATACCATCCTTCAAGTCACTGTCATCATGTAAGCAACTGTGATGACACTGGGTATAGCTCCTATGCCATCTGCTGCCTGCATTTCATCTAATTCTGTGTGGTATTATGAGTTATTGCATGTCTACAAATGAGCAGAGTGGGCACCCATGCCTAGAAGTGTGGAAATGGCTGCACCCAGCCTTCAGATCTGATCTCTCTTCCCCTAACAAGGCTGTCTTGTCATCTGTATTTGGTGTTCTATTTCTGTCCTCCTGTGTACGGCTCATTGTGTCTTCATGGCAATCTTTAGGTCAGACTAAAGTTCTAAAGTTTGAGCATTTCAAACACTTTAGAGGCACACATAGATATAAAAATACAACGATGGAGGGGGTGGGGATGTCTTTCTTTGTGATATCAGTGTAGTTGGGAAGTGCTCACAATCCCAATTTATACTGGACCTAAAAGTCACAAAAGGCTTTACTTAGGTTGACATGAACCTGCAGAAAGACAAAGTCATGTTACAGAACTGACTGTTGATGGTACACTCTGACTGTGAATCTGCAATATGAATTGCTATTGAACTCCATCTGAATTTTGGTGATAGTTTCAATTAGGTCTGATATTTAAAACCTATGAATGGAGCTTAGATTGGTTGGCTCGGAGGGCAGTTATGACTAGAGGCAACAAGTTAGCCTGTTTTAGTCTGTTCTCCCCCCTTCCTTTCTGAACTTTGTCAGTTGCTGAGCTGAAAAGCTGGTGTCTTCAGCTCATGGTGTCATAATGAATTGAATATGCTTATGGACTTGAGACGCCTTGAGAGGCAGTGAAAACATTTATCTGTGTGATCAAAGTATCAGTCATTTCTTTATAAAATGTTTCTAAAGCAAGATTGAGACTTAGTTATTTTTAACCCTCACTGGAACAAAAGAGGACACAGGAAGCAAAGGCCACAGTGGGAAGGACTGACCCCCGTGAAGGAAGCCAGAGTTACGTTGTTGGGTTTTAGCAAATTCTTGGATGAGATATTTTTTTTCTTGGATGAGATCTTATAAAGTTATATGCAAACCCAGAAATCAAGCATGAGGTCTGGTACTTAAAATAAGAAAGAGAAAAAGGATTACATGACCTTCATCAGTATTTTACTAAGGAAGATTACTACTGAGGAAGCAACCATTGGCATAGAATATTGTGTTACTGTGATGTCATGAGATCCCTACCTGCTGGGTCTTTCTAGGCTTCTGTCAATGGAGGGTTGATAGATGGAGGCCTGTGGAGACAGAAAAGCAGTCTCATGAAAATAATTACCAAAGCAAATTCCATTTATTTGTCACCATTGAATTTTGCATTTAAAAAGAATACTTTAAGATTTTGAGTCTAAATATTGCGATCGAAAGAATCATTTATTGTGATTACAAAAATGTCATTCCAAAAAGATAACATGTCTTTGAGTTCCATTTTTACAAACTACACTGTATTCTGTGGTGTTAGCATAACCAAGACATTCATTTCATCAGAAAAAAGAAGAAAAAACAAACAAAAAACCCAGTAACGTTATTGTCAGGAACTGAACTGAACGAAAAGTTAAGTGTATCTTTGGCATTAACTTCAGGCTTGCAAAAACTGCTGAGATAAACAGGAGCTTCCTCTATGTATGAAGGACTGACTTTATTTGTAGGACAATATTTGCAGTCATCATTAAATCCTTAAAAACATAAAGTTCTTTATAATTTCATTGTTATTGCCAGTTGGTATTTTGAAAATAAAGCATTGACGGTCTTTCTTATATAAACACTCCTATTATTTTTCATAAAATTCAATGCACAGATTTTATTGGAGATTAACCTAAATTATCTGGGACTTGAGCCAGGTACAGATTTATACATCTTGAGCAATTTGAGTTTGGAATTAGTTTCAGATAAATGACTGAATGAACCAAAATACACTTCTTTAGATAGTGCACTTTACACATCTCATTCTGAACAGCACAGCAAAACTGATACCGCACAAAAGCAGGAGGTAGGAAGTTTTCATTGTACGTGGCTGTTTCTGAGACGCTTGCTGAAATATCTAGATTTCGAGAGAGGGTTGGTGTTGAGTTTCTGAGGGGACATTACAAGGTAGAAATAGCCGTGTGGTGATCTCTACACTCATAGCAAACCTTTTCCCACTGTATACGCTTTTGACTTGGGTCATGCTTAGTGCTCACTTCATCCTCATAGATGAACTGTGGTTTGTTGAAAATGGAAATTATATTTTGAAAATGTTTATCCGAAGGCCTAAAACTGTCAACCATAAAGGCAAGAATTGATTTAAGAATTTTATCTTAAATTCCTATAGAGAGAATATTTTATCAGAATATTAAAAACCTACTTCGATTAAATGACTAACTCACTTTATAAATGATTTCTAACATTCTTTTTGATTAACTGGTAATACTATCAGTTTCCCAATTAAAACACTAGATTATAACTTTATGATTCTTGTGTAGATCAACCTGACAAGCCTCATGCATAATATTTTGCTTTAATTTCACATTACTGATTAAGAATGGAATTTTACCCATACTAAAACAAAGGATCTTTTGGCACAAAAACATTCCTTCCTCATTTTGGACAGGAAAAACATTTAATATTTTTACTACTTAGAAAATTCTTAGATTCCTCTGTTCTCAACAAACACGAGAGTAGAAAATCGCTCTGCTACGTTGGCAAGTTTAAATAATTATTTGAATTTGTCTAAGTTGGATACTAGAAAGTAAAACACAGTAAGGAAGAGAGGGAAGCAGAGAAATGCTATTACAGACTCTGCATGCTTGCAGAAGTGCTGTCTGAGAGCCGCAGAGTGCCACCATCTCTGGGCTACAGGCCTCCTGGGACAGCCTGACACATAGCTGACCTCACAGGGTCAAATTCAGGATGCTCTTAGAATATTCCTGATGAGATCAGAAATATGAACCCCCAATTACAATCAGCTTGGTTAACACAGTAATATGAAATAAAACACTGTGTGCGAACTGATAAAGTTTCTGAGTTAAGACAGAGTTCAATCCTCTTCCTCACTCTGTTCTCCATAATCCACACATGTTAAAACAAGTGTAAAGATTTTAAAAGCATTTAGTATGTATGTGGGGTGTGTGTGTGTGTGTGTGTGTGTGTGTGTGTGTGTGTGTGTGTAGGTCAAAACGTTGAGGAAACCAATTCTCTCCTTACACCATATGGATTCTGGGATAAAACTCAGATCATCTTGCTAGCCTAAAAAAAACCCCATGCTTTGATTTTATGTATCATAAGAGAAACTTCAGTTGTCAATTACAAGGTAATAATAAAAATTGAGATTGTTAATGCAAAACCTTGTACATGAAAAATGAGTCCCAAGAAAAGAACTAGTTCATTTTACCAAATAAATGCTTGGCGTTTGCATCTGACCACTACTTTAACACATTAGAAGGTCATTTCAAGGGCAGGCAGACATTAGATCATTCTTTCTGATAAGAAATTATTGATTAAACTTTGCAAACAAGTTCTTGACTATTTTTAAAAATCTGTTTCAAATTTGCAAAGCAAAGGCTTCATTCTGACATTTGCAAACAAATGTCATAGTTACATGTGATTTAAAAAAAATATGTCATTTGTAACATATGCTTGATAAAACCAGGTACTTGATCAGTGATAGCTTAGGTGTTATCAAATAATTGTACTATTTTTTTTTTTACTAGGAATGTCATATAAAAGTTATTAAAACCAGAATCAAAATATCTTATGGGAGTATATTTTCTTACACTCTGACAGGCCATGTTTTAAATTAACACCCTAGTTAACCATGTTATTAAAGTCACTCATGTCTCTCAGTCCCCAAAAGGTAAGGACACATAGTTCTGCTGCTATCAGACTGCTTTTCTGTGTAGTATTTTGGCCACCACCATAACATAAAAAGTGCATTAAATTAAAGTTTTCTCATCTCTGCACTCAGTAACTACTGTGCAGTGTTAATTCTTAGAAACCCATTTTACACAAATTCAATAATTAAAAAAAATAGTTTCTAGTAGAGCCAAGCTCTATTGTGGATGGCAAAACGCAGGGCATAAAGGAAAGAGTTTTGAAACGAAGGCTAAGCAATTGTGACTCATTCTCTTGGCAGCCATCTCAGCAGGCGACATCAGATCTATTCTTTACAGTTAATCCATTCTGCTTTTCCTAACTAGAAAGCCAATGAGTTGAATGTGATGTTTTCTAAGTTCTATTTCAAAATCAATGAGTCAACTGCTTTGAAAAAAATTCCAGAAATAATAATAATAAAAAATTTCAAAAAAATGTTGATTCATTTATCTAAACACATCAGAATCACACTGAACAACAAACAACACAAACACCAACACAACACAACAAGAAACAAATGGAGCCAGGTGGTGGTGGCGCACGCCTTTGATCACAGCACTAAGGAGGCAGAGGCGGGCAGATCTCTGAGTTCAAAATCAGCCTGGTCTACAGTGGGAGTTCTAAGACAATCAGGACTAAAAAGAGCATCCCTTCCCTATCTCAAAAAGCAACAACAAAAAAGTACCCGGATATTAAAGAGATTTCTCCCTACCAAATGGATTATAAATCTAACAAAAGTCTATCAACATAGTAACATAGTTTTGGTGTGGAGAACACAAGAAAAATATTTGATTGAATTGAATTTCAAAATAAATTCTTAGGTTGTCCATATGATGATAAAACATACAGAATAGAACTGTTTTATTTGATTTTCTTTAGAGAGCAGGCTTAGCTATAAAATATTACTGAATTCAATACTTCAAAAACTTCCCGATTAATAGATTTTACTTTTTATTTGATAATTCTTTTCAGCTACTTCCCTGTTTTAACACACACCATGATGCTTATTAGATGATCTATAATTTGGAGTTGCAGGTTAAATCTTTGGAAATTTGAGTATTTCCTCTTCCAACTCCATGCCTGCAATCATCCCGCTGCACGTCATCCTGTGTATCCTTAGCATGAATTCCTGGCTTGTATCTTGCACATAGTTTGAATGAAGGCTTTGCCGTGGAAATAAGATTTTTTTTCAGTGTTGCATTCGATTAAGAATACACAGTAAGTATGCTGACAAAAACAGATTCTGTGTGCTTCTATCCTCCCTGGCTACTTCAGAGTGCCCACCGGAGGCTTTTATCTGCCTGATAGCTAACACAACAATGACGTATCTGCTTGTGTCTGCTAAGCGTTTTGCAAAATAACCTTCTGGTTTCTTTTGGAGTACAAAGTTTGCCTTAGGACTCTTTCTGTTCCTTTTCATGCTATCTTTTCCTTAACCAGGTTAAAATTTATGTGGCTTGATATAAATTCTTCACCTGCGGATTGGCCGATTTTCATAAGCAATATTATTATTTTTTTAAGTAGAGCTACTTATTTTTGGTTTATGAGTGTTTTGCTTGCCTGCATGCCCGTGAACCACATGTATGCCTGGTGGAGGCCAGAAGAGGGCGTTACAATTGGAGTTGCCGATGGTTCTGAGCTGCCATGTAGGTGCTGGGAACCAAAGCCAGGTCCTCTGCAAGAGCAGCAAGTGCTGTTTAAACCACACAGTCATCTCTCCAGCCCTACCCATAAGTGTTCTCCAGCAGAGATTACAACTAAGTGTTATCGCACACGGCAGTGTAGTGTCTGTCTGCTGTAGTGGCTGCCTGAGCTACAATAGCAAGAGTTAGTGGTGCCTGCCAAAGCTGCGGAACTGGGAAACTGGACCACACAGGCCAGGTGTGCGTCGTCTTTATTTATTTGTGTGCTTGCTTGTTTTTGTTTTTCGAGACAGGGTTTCTCTGTGTAGTTTTGGAGCCTGTCCTGGAACTAGCTCTTGTAGACCAAGCTGGCCTCGAACTCACAGAGATCCGCCTGCCTCTGCCTCCCGAGTGCTGGGATTAAAGGCGTGCGCCACCACCGCCCGGCTCTGTCATCTTTATTCTTAACTGATGACAAAATTCACAGGTTACAAGCATTTAGTAAATGAAAGATTAGCAACATTAGGAAACTGTAAGGAATAAGGGTCTGATTATGTAAGAAACAAAACTTTGTTTTTTTTTTTTTTTTAAAAAAAAAAAACATTCTTTCCGTGTGGGTGTAGCACACTTGACACAGCACGAGAGGGCATGCTCTCTTCATGTGTAGTGGGTGGGTTCCAGGGTGTAAGGCTGGCCCTGGGCCTTCACTGCAAATCCTTTTACCTAAGGAGCCATCTCCATCGCCCAAGAACCTCGAGTCTTGAGTCTGCACTTCTAAACACAATGGAAAATTGCTTTCTAGAAGCCTTTCAGTAGGTACTCTCCTCAGTTTATGAAAGTGGGCAGTCAATACCTGCTCAAGTTAAGGAGTTGGGTTTTTTTTTTTTTTTCACGCCGCTGACTATTTTAACTGGAAATCACAGCTAGAAACACTCATCACCTGGAATTCAGAAATAGCCAACCCCATTTGCACTGTCTAGGTAATGCTACGGCACATAACACAGTTATGCCAAGAGTTTTTTAAAGCCAGCTCGAACAATACAGGGGACTAATTAAAAACACGCGTGTTCAGACTGAAGGTCATGAAGGAGCAGGGTGGGGGTATCTGGAAGGAGAGAAGAATTTGTCTTTACCTCATTGGGAACACCGGAAGAGTGATCTTGAACATAATCCAGAGCCTTTTTAGGAGGCTGGGTGTAGGCGCACCACAGAAGCAGAGGTGGAGAGATGGGATGGAGAGAGTCAATGGCAGCGAGTAACGGACATGTGGAGAAGGTGACAACAGTTAGAAACCGAGTGCCGACAGCATCAGATACACATAAAAAGTGACACAGATGGAGCAAGATGCCAGCCGAGGAGGAGGAGTGCGTGTCTGCCCAGATTCCCAGGCACTGTGCAAAGCTACGTGTGCTCGGTTAGTAAATTTGGAGACTGAATTTGTCAAATCCAAATTAGCGCTCCGGGTCTTTGGCTCCAGCAGATTGCAAGGGATATTAAGGAAACACCAGAGGCGTAAGTGGAGAGCATGCAGGTGGGCATCCTTGTGTGGCTGAGGTTTGCAGAAAGTGCTGGTGATTCAGGCTCAACCCAGGAATCGGTATAGTTTCTGGAAACTCTACCCCAAAATAACAGAGGCATAAAAGCAAAACGAGAGCGTTTCCCCAACGGAACAAAATAAATTTTAATAAGAGGAGTTACCAGGAAAAAACAGGAGGAAACAATCCTCTTATTAGGTAATAGAAATGCCAGGAAATTTTGTTTAATATTCATTTACAGTCACATTCAATTTAGTTCAATAAAACATACAATGAGGCCAACCAAAGACTACATTTTAATGTATAAAAAGGGTTCTCACAGCCATCCAGTAAGAAATATGTGATTGGCATATTTATAAATCCTTATGTGACAGGGAGAAAGAACACATTCTGAGTTCTTATAAAATTGCTGGGCAGTGTAAGTGACATGCCAGTCAACAGTTCAGGGCTCGTGAAAAGGCATATCGCGGAGAACACGAAACCCACAAACATTTCCTCAATGGAGACTGGGTGGTTAAAGGGAGCTATGTGAAACCTGAGTCCAACCTGCCCCAAACAGCCTACTCAGACCGCATGAGGGCCAAACTGAGGCCTTCCATCATGGGACTCTGCTGATCAGAGATGTGTTGGTGGCTCATGAGCAAAATCATGAATCAAGGTCCATAGGGCTTTGAATCCTTTCCCTTTGTCACATCTCTTCTATTCAAAGAATCATTTTATAGTGGGAATATATTTACAATGGAAAAATTCTGATAACATATTATAGCGGGAACTGCCAAGAGATTTTTTTTATTGTTGTATGCATTTAATTTCTGACTATTTGGGGCAAAGTCTTTGACCTTTCTGGTCCATGTTCTTATTGTTGGAGTTGTATCAGGAAGATTCAAGTCATTGACTCGGGAGCCACGTGCTCTATGGTGGCTTGACAATTCCTTAGCAAACAAGAACCGTAGTAACGGTCATTCTTGTAGATGGCAAGGTACTACAAGACTGTTAATCTAGACCAAAATGTGCTGGCCACAATGCAGCTCTCCCCTAAGCTACCTCGGCATGATAGATTTGCAATTAATTAGATGCGATTCTAATGCACGATTAGGAGAAAACATACGGGAAGCAAATGGGCACATTTAGGCATTTGGAACAAAAGCGAATTTGCACAAAGCTGGAACACACGTATTTTATTTACCCAGCTTTTGTTCTCGACATGACACATCTCCCATCCGACCAGAATATACTTTAGAAACCAAACAACATCCTCCTATTTGTCTTATAACAATTGTCTAACCTCACTTACCGGGCGTCCAAACTCCAGTTCTGAAAAGAATTTATACCAGGGTTCATTTTCTAAGTCTATGTCATCTGGATTTATGCGACCAGTCTAGAGCAGATGTGAAGGAAAAGGGAAGGAAAAGGCACACTGAGCGAAGTGAGGGAAAACGGCGTGGGGTATGAGAACGCACGCGCATCCACACCTAGCAAACATGCATCCGACTCATTCAGGACAGAATGGAGAAAGTAAGGTACCATGAGCAAAATGAGGACATGAAAATGAGGGTCCATGGCATTGCTGGGGTCCTTATCGCCACCAGCGCTAATTCTGTAGCCTAACACATGAACTAGGAAAAGTATCCTGGCAGTGACAACAGGGAAGGGTGGCACGCTAGACTGTGAAGATAGGACCAAAGGAGGTATCAAGGGGCTCTCCTGATTGGTCAGTCTGCTGTCCCTGAAGTCGCTGGTAGCTAGCAGTGGCAGCAGTGGTCTGCGGTATGCAGAGATTGCAGATGGGGCGAGCTAGGAGCATGGAATGGTGGAGATGAGGGTTCCTGGGAGGAAGGTAGGGGTCTGGGAGCAGGAAGAACCCCAGCAGAGACAGGATCTGACCATGCCTTAGCCTCAGAAGAAAGGCCGAGCTCTGCTTCCCCACAGCATGACAGAAGGTGAAGAAGGAAGGAGCTCACCCGGGTGGGAGAGAGAGCTGGGGCGCTCGGACTCTGACGGGGTACGGGGACACAGCTCCGGGGTGGAGGGGAAGGGCTACGCAGGCCATCTGTTGAGGGTGACACAGAGAGAGGCTTCCGGCTGGGTTCCCTGGGAACAGGTGTCGGAGTTGGTGGGACAGGGGGCTGTAAGAGAGAGGGGTGAGGAAACACTGGTTCGTTAGACAGGGGCTCTTGATGGAACCCGGAGGACACCAGCTCAGCTGGCATTAGTCCTGGAGACTGACATTCAGGAGGGGGCTACGGCTCGGCAGATTCCTTAAGAATGGCCCATCACAGGGAAGATCTCAACTTCACAAGTCTCCCCCAAAGTGAAGAAAGATCCCATTTTGTGATTTAGTTTCCTCGTGCTGACTTGAAGCTAAAGGAGGGTTTTGGTAGAATCGGGTTTTTCACAGTAGGGAGGGAAGGGGAGGTAGGGTACAGGGTATAACTGACTGGCATCTCAGGTGGTTTATGAATGCTGTGTTGAAGACAGAAAAGCTGGGGGTGTTAACATAAACAGTTGAGAAAAAACAGATACAATTATTTTAGCAATAGAACACAGACATCCAGCCTCTCCTTAACCCAGTAATACCCTTAATGCTTTTAATAATACATACCCGGCTAGCTGGTATCATGCTGGTTGTTTTTCTATAAAATGACACTTGAAGTACCACATATGAGCACAGCTACTTCTTGGGTAGATCTCACGTCCCTAATTAAATGTGTATAGTTGCATGGCACAATATATTAATTCTAAAAAGTTTCTTTGGTTCCCTAAAAGCCATTCACTCCAGCCCAGAGAAAAGCTCTGATGCCCACACTACCATCCAGGAGGGCTGCTAAACACCCACTACTCCAACCCCATATCATTCTCTTAGAATTCTTGCGGAGCTCAAAGATTCCCACTGAGTAGCTCTATAATGCCGGAGGCATTAATATTCCACATTCTGAAAGAGGCCACTGCTTTGCCCTGAGCTTATCATAGTATTGCATTGTCATTACATCTATAATGGTTTTATTAATGCCATTTAGTCTATAGTGAGTGATACATTATTCCCACAGCAGTTTCAGTGGTATAGTTTTCTTCTGATATTTTTATGATAGAAGGTGGTGACCTTATAGTAACTGCACACAATGATGGAAGAGTTTGAGGCATCATAACAAAATAGTGCAGAGGCCAAGCTTTTGCATTGTATATAGTGGTAGGATAGCGAATATAAAGACTGCAGAGCAACGCTGGGATACGCTTGGGACTGGTGCTGAGAGATTAACACTCCATTATGGCACTCTTGTGGTTGATGGCATCCCAAAGTAGGAATCTGCACGGGCACGTGAAGGAATACTTATGTACACAAAATATTCCACTGTCAGTCGGGCACAGAAACTGTCTTTTCAATATGATTTCACTTTTAGTTATGCGGCTACGTCTCCATAAATAACAATTGAAGAGGCTATTCTATTAGAATGAGAAAATGCTGCAGGCATTCTTGAGCTATTTACTCCACAATTTGTGTCGATATTACTTTTGGTTTCCACTTCAAAGTTAACTGAGCGGTCTGTAGAAAGACCATCTTCCAGTAACCTATTCCCATTGGATTAAGAAAAAAAAATAATTTGCAATAACTGTTTTCCATTGAATTAAAATTTTGATCCAGTAGTTATGATTGCTAAGGTTTTATTAGTGATAAAGCGTTACTTTTCTTCAATTATTTTAGAAGATGTCAGCTGCATCGTGTAATTACTTCATGACATAGCTTTGCTGGAGCCTTTATCTTTGAACAGCTAACATTACAGAGAATTCACCAGTAACGTTGTGCTGTTCAGAGGGGTGTACCGTTTCCTTCGCAGGAAGGAGACTGCTTAGCCCCCAAGTGCCTTAGTTCTAGTGCTGTGTACTCAGTGCCTATGAGCTCTCGATTTGAAAACCTTGGCTGGTTGTCAACTTCAGTGTCTTATTTTGCTAGGGGCAGCTGGGCTGGGGAAGTGGTGGTGGTGGTGGTGGGGGGGCTTCAAAACACTGTGAACAGCAGGGGGCAGCAAATCTACTAAATAAATAGGAAAGCAAACTTTTTAGCTTCACCTCCACTTGGACAAACGGAGAGACTACATTCTCCTTTGTAGAGACGCATTTCTATAATAGAATCTGGGAAAAGGAGTCCATATCTATCATTCTGCTATGGACCTTAAAATAGCAATTGCCTGTTATTTACTTATAACTATACATTTATATAAATGTTTGTTAAATCCCGCTATTTAACAAAGCTTCCGTCTACAGCCACAGTGAGCAACTTGCTAGAATCTGTGCAAACAGTGACACGTCATCCTCTGCAGCTCCAGGATGTGTGCCGGGTACACATTTGAGTGGTGCCTGTGTTTTTACAGGCGGGGCGTGGCAGCTCACACCTGCCATCGCAAAGCACTCAGGAGGCAGGGGCAAGAGGATGGTGACTTTGAAATCGGCCTGGGCTACATAGCAAGACCTTGTCTCAAAAGAGCGTTAAGACAAAAACTTCAGCAAAATAAACCAACAGATTCCTCTATCCCCACAAAAAAAGGACATGCCTGACCTAGAATTAATTGTCTCTTTGCTGAGGTTGACCTTTATCAAGTCCCTTTGGTTATCATCGAATGTGTACTGTGGCGATCTGAAGCTACTGCTGAAGAACACGGAAAACCACAGTCACGGACACAGATGAAGGTAGTCGGATAACCAAAGGACACGTAGGAGCATGGTCGGATAACTGAAGCATACGCATACTATAAAGTCACTACTCCATCATTTCCCTCTTTGTCCCCTGCGAATACAGACACTTAGGAATCCACTCGACGACAATTACCTCCCCATGTGACTCTCACATGGGCAGAAGAGAGCTGATGGACATCTTGTTGTATTGCTGTCAGTTTTACAGACCTGACAACCTTCTGTTTAACATCAAGTGCTTAGACACACTAAAACCAGAGCTCACACGTGACTGTTCTTAAAAGGCTCCCTAGAATGGGCAATTTAATTTAATGTTTTCCCAGCTTAAAAGCCTTTGCGTGCTTTTGAGGTCAGAGACACCCTCCTGCCCTCAGCCTTCTCACTGAGAAGGCTGTACTCACTCTCTGCATTATCCTAAACACACCGGAGAACCCAGGAGTTTGTTCTTGCTCAGTGGTTCCTAAGCTTCAAGGCATGTGTTGCTATGCTTTCTATTTATTTTGTTTTCATAGCAAATAGTATTGCACGATGGGATAAATTCTTCATGGGTCAAACCGTCAGATGAAACTTCTCAAATTCTTATGCTTTAATTCTCAGATACTAATTATTCACCAGTGGTTTACACTGCATTTCAGCTCCTCCAATGTGTGTTCCTTTCTGCTAGTATTATAGGTAAGCACAGGTACTGTAGGAAAGGTAACAATGTCTTTGTGGGTTCTTTTCATTTTATTAAGCATAGAAACAATTAACATGGCTTATCTACAAGCGTATCCAATTCAGATGATCTGTAATGCTTTTATTAATATTTCATTAATATTAATATTTATTGTATGATTGTCATATGTCATCTGTATACTGGAAATGTAGTTGGATTTGTGGATCAAGTCAGTTAAAGACAAATTTTGGATTTGTCTTTACAAATTGCAAGGCCTTTACAAGGGTCAGACATTTACATAGGGTTAGGCCTATTTATCCTGCATTGAAATTTATAACCAAATAAATATTTCATTATTCATGATTATGATGATTTGATTATTGAACTTATGAGCCTCAAAGAAAAGCATTTATGTTTTGCCTTCCTGCTAAAGCATATTAATAGACAGATATGCCCTCAATCCCTAAAATGTGTCCTCAATCCCTAAGGATTAATGCAATCTTTTTTTCCTCTTTTTGTCAGGATTTGAAGATTGCTGTTTGGGCAGACATGTTCACTTTGCTCCCTTCATGCCTCAAGGAATCAGAAAAGCTGAGCTAGAGTTATTGGAGAATTCCATCTGCTTCTTCATGGAGACTCCCAGAAAGGTTCAGTCTCTCACCAGTTTAACCCGTCAGCTGCAAAGGTAACATGAGTTCACATTCTCTCAGTCACTCAAGGAGGTATTTACTGCATAGGTGCCACAGGCTAGGTGTTGGGCGAGGCATGGAGGGTAGACAAATGTGGCATCAGACAAGGCACCTGCTGTCAAGGGACCTAAAGGATATAGTGAGGAGCCCAGGGTGAGAACAGGCATGTGGTAAGGATGTCAAAGTGGGTTATCCTGTGGGCATCCAGCAAGGAGAGCTACAAACCCATTGCTGAGGGTCAACAAGCCCCTAAGGAAAGTGTACCTCTGATAAGCCTTGGTGTGTGCGTGTAAAGCTTTCCAGAGAGAGAGAGAGAGAGAGAGAGAGGAATGCTTCTCTGGAAGAAAAAAAAAACACCCAGACCGTGTTACGGTCTGAGGAGAGGGGAATGAAAGCCCTTTGTGTAGCTGGCAGGGAGTGAAACCACAGGCTTTTGGTAGGCTTTATTTGCTGTTGTTCTTTAGTTTTTTAAAAATTATATCAAGAGTTAGATTTTGCTCCAGGGACGAGAGAGTCAGGAGAGAATTTTTGACTGATAGCCTTTTTAAAAATTATCTGGAGACCAACTTCACTAATCAGGGAGATGGATGTATGGTGGCATTACAGACAGCAGACAGCTGTGGACCAGAAGGGGTATGTGGCCATGACATTTCCTCCTGTGAGCACGAATGTAAGTTCATAGAAAGTGAGGGGGATCCAAGAAGATAGGGATGCTGACAGGGTTCTCTGGGAACTGAAGAGAACAGCACAGAATTGCCTAGCTGTTCATATAATTTTCAAAAATTAGAACTGAAAAGAGCAAAGGGTGGCGTATGATGTGTTGCTTTCACTGGTTGAATAAAGAGACTACCTTGGCGCCGCTTGTCCAACTACAAAAGGGGAGAGCTCTCAAAGTACCTCTGAGTAAAAGGACAGAAGATGCGTTCTTACGACCTTGAAATCCATTTCGTGTTATGTCACTCCTACCTAGCATGGCCACTCTCTTTCCCCTACAGTCTGAGCCTTCAGGACACCTAGCTGGTCTCTCAAATACCCTTGTTTAATTTGCTTTTTGTTTTAAAATTTAAAGTGGGTTGAATTCAGGGTTGATATTTTAAGAAGGTAATGGTCTCGCCCTATAAAAACAATAATTTTACAAGGCTTGCCCAAATTACATCTTTGCCTCCCTCCTATCATTTGTCAAGACTGGCTTCCAACAAGATGGCTTAGGAGGGGGAAGAATGGAAGCCTTCCATTCTCATTTCTTTCCAAGCTTCTAGCTGCTTCCACTCATCTTCTCCTGTGGCTGAGGAGATTTATCCATAGCAGAATCTCTGGTCTCCTGACTGCCCCACCTCCTCAGACCAGTTAAGAATCCTGGGCTCGCATGATAGTTACTCTGAACCCAGCTTTGTCATAAAGTATGGTAGGCACCACCGACTTATTATAGTTAGCCACTAATTATACTATATTCCAAAACAACCAAATTACGGTGATGGCGACTGCTAGCTGATGGTTTCCTGCTTGGAGGAACCAGTACTTGGTGATGAAGTACACCAAACCAAAGCTTGCCTAGGCTGAACCGGTTCCGGCACATGCCTGCTATGTGGCCATGTGGCATTCAGTTAAAGCTGCTTCAGCCTCTTGATCTGTAAAATAGGAAGTTTGCACATCTGCTTTATAGGGTTGTTGGGAACATTGCATAAAATATAAAAGAATTATTACTACTTATGGAGCCGGTCATGTAGCAGGTACCCATTTACAGAGACTCTTAAAGTACCAACAACACAGATAATAATAAAACAAAGAGCCTCCAAAGCTTTGTCCCAAAGGTCTGTAGAAACTTCAGCCACAATGAGGGGACCCGTAAATGAGCACTAACGGGATAAACTCTTTAGATGTGCTTCCGTTTTAGCTATCAAAAGTTTCCTTCAGCTGCATCGTCACCCTGAGAGCCTCAGGAGTCACCAAAGCTTCCCTGTTATAATTTGAAATTCATTATTTTGTGATATTTCTCTTTCAGAATTAGTACTGTATTCCATTGAATTTTGGGTTGGAAATTTCACTGTCTTACTTTTTAATCAGACAACTTAGCGAGTGGATTATAACCCAGAGCCCAGAATCGATAATGTTTCCCCCTTTTCCGTTCCTCTGTTGCAATCTTATCATTCGAAGAAATTTGAATTATTTGAAGAAAGGCGGTTGAATTATGTGACTGGAAAAATCTTTGAACATAGTTCTCAAGAACACGACCACAAACGCAGGGTTTCAAATTCTAAGTCAAAGACACTCGTGTTGGGTGTGGTGAGGTCACAGGCTGTCCAGCTAGATCTTGGGGCTGACCTTGACATCTGTGGAGTGGTGTGATGCTCTGAACTGTTGGGGGAAACTATGGAAACACCACAGGGTTAATCTGGACATCAGAGGAATTGCTGGATTTTAAAGAGGTCTTGAGGACACTGACATCTGGGGGAGAAACAGGGGAAGCAAAATGATGGGCGGGAGGAACCGAGAGAAAAGGGCCACGGAAGAAGCGGCTGTTAGCTTTAGTGGAGAGAAGTGGTCTCTTTCAAGTTCATACATCGTTTAGGTTCGTGTATGTCCAAAATAAATAAAAAGACTATAAAGAGAAATACAATCTCGAACCATTAAAAGTGGTAATCAATCAGAAAGCTTGAGGCTTAGTAACCTAAGAGGGATTTAATAAAGAACCAATTAAACATCTTGTTAAAGAAAGTGTGCTTGGAAAAATTTTCTCTTAGGTGAAAGAAATGGTAAGAAACCAACATAGAAGTCAAGGGATTTATGGGCCTGGGTCTGTATATCAAGGTTATGGATTTGTGATTTTTCTCACGGGCAAGCTAGAATAGCAATTAAGTGTTTCATGTATAAGTGCTGTGATTGGGCACAGCTCACTGTATGCTAATAATGAGCCCTGCATACATATATATATATATGTATATATATATATTACTAAAGTGCCTCTTTCAATTCAGACAAGATACACAAATCATGATGATTTATCAATAACAAATAAAATGGGGTAAAATTCAGGTTTACTTGAGGACTATGGAGGCCTAGCAAGCAGGCTTTTTTGATCAATGACAAGTGCTTACGGGTCTTTCATGTTGCAGAATGGATGATTTCCCAGGTTCGTATTCAAAAATGCTCCTTGGCTCCGATCGGAATTTTCTGGTGTCCACCTTTCTGTCTGGAGGGTCCCAGTCATGCCTGAAAAGGGACAGCAAACCACATGTTGAAACAATTTGTGTGCAAGAAGCACCCATGCCGTAGCACCCCCAGTCAATTCCCAATACTAATTTTAGCAGAGTTTATTGATTGATTGAGCGTGTGTGTGTGTGTGTGTGTGTACCCATGTGCATGTGCGTGCACACCCATAGAAGAAAAACTTTTGGGAGTCAGCACTTTTGGGGAGTCAATGCTTTCTTTCCACCACAGGTTCTGGGGATCAAATGTAGATCTTCAGGCTTAGGCAACGAGTAGTTTTCCTTGATGCTTGATGAGCCATTTCTCCTACCCCAAGAGATTAAAACAATCAAACCAACCAAAACAAAACCCACAGAACCAAAAAAAAAAAAAAAAAAAAAAAAAAAAAAAACCTCTCTGGCTAAAAATTGCTTAACACTAAAAATATGTTTAATAAGTAAATGACTTACATCAAGCATAAATACGTTTAATAAATAAATGGCTTACATAAAGCTATCCCTTTTAGCTCACTTTTCCTTCTACTTTTACCTGTGTGACTATGGCTGTAAAAACTCACAGAAGAGGTGACACATGGATAGAGATTTGTTGCTAGACCCTCGGGTCCCTAATGACAGCTGTGTGTATCCGAGTTTAAAATAAGTGGCAGTGTGCTCCGTGAACCTGGCTTCCTTGATCCCTTCCCTGAGGGACAAGGATTAATGGACATACATTGTTTGATCTTATTCTTGTAAATGGCATCTGAGCGTACACCTGAGAATTCCAACTGCATCACTTGGGCTGGCATACACAGGGCTAGGCAGAGTGGTGTACTAGACCCCTTGGCATGAGCCTTGAAACACTGGAGGCCAATATTTCTCTCTCTGGGAACTAATCTTTTCCTGGCATTGATACCATTGAGGGTCTGTCAAGGGCTCTTGGGAAGTACATTTTCAGAGAAGGGCTCAAGACATCAAGCTTTTCTGGGCAGCTAGAACTAAATCAGAAAACTTCCTTCGGAGAGCAGGAAGGATTATTAAGTATGTGTTTTTTTTTTTTTTTTTTTTTTTTTTTTTTTTTTTTTTTTTTTTTTTTACTTTTGGAAAATGAGGACCGAATCCTGGGTGTGGAGCCAATCAGTGAGCTCTATCCACAGAGAGCCCTTATTACACCTTCCATTTTAGTTTTCATGTCTGTATGAAACGGTGTCCTGTTTGCTGTCTGAGAAACAAAACAATAGCCAAGACAGTGTATCATAGAAAATACTTAAAAACCCAGTAATATAATAAATGCCTTTCCATTCCTGCTTACTGATTACCAGTAGAGGTAACATAAGATATGTCTTTAGGGGAAGTCGAGGTTGAATCTTAGCTTGGACTTTCTGTCGATACAAGTAGAGCAAGTTATTGTGATAGTCTAAACCCGCTCCTTTCTCTGTAATGGAGCACATATACCATTGGGTTCTCATCAGAACAAAATAATGTAAGGGAAGGACAGTGTTTAGTCCGATGCTTGCCTCATAAGCAGCTATCAGTAAAGATTACCACGATTACGGGACGATTAGCAACAGTCTGACTAACACAACACAGTCGAAATGTGTTCATAAAAAGTTATTTGGGTGTGAATAGCTTATTTAAAACTGTTTCCGTGGAGAGATGAAAATTAGAAGCAGTTAAAATAACTGGTGGAAATGAGTCACAGACACTTGTTAAACATGCCTTATTTATGATTTAAGAACAATTTCTCTTGGCTTCTAATAGATATCGTAAAAGACCTGCAATTTCAAATCTGTGAAAAGGAAAATTTAACTGCTTAGTCTCTTAGTGGGGCAGCAAGGGGAATCCATGCCAATTGTTTCCAGTTATTTTATGTAATTTTATATGGGTTTATTTTGAGACATAATGCCAGTACGTAGCTTGGAAGTTATGCAGCACAGAGTGGCCTTGAATTCCTGCCTCGTCTTTATAAAGACTGAGATTATATGAATGATGTACCACACTCTACCCCATTTCAGCTCAGAGTGCAGGGTATGTGGAGCAAGTCACTACCACTGAGCCTCTTCTCCAAGGCCCACAACATAGTGTGTGTGTGTGTGTGTGTGCGCGCGCGCGCGCGCGTGTGCGTGTGCATGCGCACACGCATGCATGCCCATAACATAGTGTGTGTGTGTACATATTTTGTTTGTAGTACTTAGACAAATATTACTTATGAACATGGGCATCTGTGGCCACTTTATTGCTTATTTGCACTCACTGAACAAAAAATAGAGTTCGTGTCCCTGATACATCAAGTTTAATTTAGAGCATTGTGAGAGCGTGACTTTCCAGAAAGGGCTCAGCATAAATCTCAGCAGTGATGCTCGATACCAATGAAGACAGTAAGTCTTTGCATAGGTTCACTCCACCCCGCTGAACTGATTTTTCACTGAGTGCCACTGTGGGTTGGGTTTTATTCTAAGAGAAGCCATGTGTGTGTGTGGGTGGGGGGGGGAGGATCCTTACTTTTCTGTTGAAGACTGATCTCTTGGTCGTGGTGGGACATGCGGGGGAGGCACTGGGGAGGGCACCTCCTTGAAACCGTCTGTGCCGTTGTCTGAGTGGCTCTTGGAAAGAGGTCTGTAGGTCTGGGTCTTTGCAGCAGGGTGTGACTGAGCACTGTAGGGCGAGTTGTATAGACCTACCACAAAAAAGACAAAAGCCAACAAAACAAGCAAATGACTTAAAGGTGCACTAAGTTGTTCGGCTCTGCAAAACAGCCAATGGTTTTGCAAAAATTATCAACAAGCATATTCATAATGTGCACATTAGGTGGTACATTGTTTATGAACTTATCAACATTAATTTATGAATGATCACTCATTAGATATCAATTCGTTTGGCACATAGGTACTGGTTACAGTAAATTATTTGTTATTGTACAATTAATGAAAATCTGGGCTATTTTTTAGTAAAAATAAACTTACAGCTACTCAGCAAGGTTTCTTCCCAATCACAGAAACTAACACCTTAGGCAAACTTTCAGAGGAAGATTAAAATAGCAGCTAATACTTTATAATACCGACGCACATAAGACAGTTGATATGTTAATTGCAGCCCAACAAATATAGAACATGCTGTGTGCATGAGGTGCATCTCCCATGGGGGACAGGGGAGGGTAAACCCTCCTGGACAAGCTCATACGAGAAGACGTGTGATTGAAAAGGAGTTTGTGGCAGTTGATAAAATCCAACGGAGAAAGACATCGTGGCAATGGAAGGATGTGCAGAGACGGTGAGGGAGACAGAGAATGCATTACGGATCTCCTGGGACTAGAGTTGGGCTTGAAGGGTCTGCTCTGGTGGGTAGAAGCGGGCGGCAGGAATGGCATGCAAGGCACAAAGCTCTGGGTTATTAGAGGTGGTTAAAGGCGTTTTGTTGGCTGACTAGATGATAAAACTCCCTGGGCTTTACAGGGTCACATAACTGAACTTCAGCTTATTAATTACCAGGGAGACGCACCCATTTCAATATTTAAAAGTATATAAAAATTCTAAGTTTCTCAGAGTCTCAAGTCTGTCTATGCCTGACTACATCTCTTACAGGTCCGTGTGTGTGTGTGTGTGTGTGTGTGTGTGTGTGAGTGTTTCTGTGAGAAGCGACTTTGGGCAACACCTGCTCTGAAGTGTTTTGGGGTCACCTCTACAGTTACTTCAACTTGTGAGGTGTCTCGCGGAGGCAAGTTTGGTGTAACATTTTATGTTACACCATTTTAATGGACTTCCTGAAATAATATGGGGATAGGGATACAGAATCTAACTCAGAGGTCACCAGAAGTCACCAGCATGACTTTTTTTTTTCAGTTTTCTTTCTCATTTATCTTTGTTGTTGAGTAGCAGAATCACTCAGTTAAAGGACTGGTTGCTGGTCATCAGGCTTTAGGAAGTGGGGAGTCTCATGGAGTTTTCTGTTTGGGTGACAAGAGGACCCTAAATGAGCTATGGCTCATTTATGGGCTATGGCTAGGTTGGGTGGAATTTCATAAGGAAAAACTGATGAAAGGGGGCATAGCTTAGAGGTCTCTCACATGAGCACGAAGACCACTCCACAAGAAACCAGCACATTCAGATACATGCGGAATGTCCAGAGCTGAAGTCATTCCATTGTGAGCACTGGCAACTCTGAGTCAGAAAAGAGGCCCAGCCAAGAGCGAGGCTTTCACGTCTTTCAATGAATGGTTCCATTTTGGAGCAAGAGCCTGGACATGGTCGTAAAACACTTCGCTTGACTTGTTTTGAGGGAATACTATCTGCGAGGTCTTACGCAATTATAATCACCCTTTCTGCTGATAAAAAGATCTTTATTTTGTTGTGTAACCAGGCCATAGTCTGTTCTTTCACCCTGGCCCTTCACTGTGTGGTTAAACATTCCTGAAGTTGAGAATAAACCACTGGGGGGAGGGATACAGGGGGGTGATGACGGATGCAGAACAGTGTTAGTTCTCATTTCCAGGAGAAAAGATCAATCTTTTGTTAGGCATGCTCTGATAAAGGAAGCAAGGCCTCCTCTTCATCACAGGGACTGACAGCATGGGGTGGGGTGGTATGACGAAGGACTGGGGCTCTTCCCCAGAGTGGAGTGTGACTGGTCATCGCCAGCGAGGAGAGCCATCCTACCTGCATTGTATGTGTAAGGAGTATTATACATGTCTGTGTCCTCATCTAGAAAATGAAACATAAACATGATAATCCAGATTCTGCCACCTTGTCGCCAAGACAGCAGAAGGTCAGAGAAAGACAGAAACAAACCAGCAAAACAAAAGAAAGCAATCAATATTTTTTTTCTAGCATATAATAGCACTTTGTATTTTCAGACATTGCACTCTGGGGCTCTACAGAGTGACCTTCTTGTCTACAAAGCAATGTGCCTTTCTGCCCTGGTCATACATGCAGAACTGGTCCCTTGTCCCTACTTCTCCAGGCAGATTCAGTGTCTGCTGCATCACAAAATGTTTTAAGGTCTCTTGTCAACCGTACCGAGTGGGAATCAGGAGAAGCCACTATGCTTGCTCTTCTTGTGAGAAACAGGCATGGGCAGACAGGAGCAGAAGGGCACAATGCCCCAGTGTGCATGTCGAGAGAGATAGACAGAGGGCTAAGACTACAACAGCTGGTGAACTCCAAGGACATCTCTAAGGAGGCGTCTTGGTGGCTCATGGTTCAGGAGAGGCACACCTCTGTGATTTAGGGATAAAGGGAGAAGAGAAGACATGCTGAAAAGAAGGGGCCATCAAGATTGCTGGGGTCTTGAGGTTTTTGTGTGGGGGAAGTCTATATAAAGCTTCAACTCATAAGCTCTTGATTAAAAGAAAATAACAAAACGAAACACAGAAGAACATACATACCCGGCTTGTGGACCATGTGAATTTGCTTAAACATTGTCTTGTACCAGTCCTTCGGCCGGTCGACTGTCTGTCAAAAAGAACATTGGAGAATTACCAACCCTATCTTTGGGCTTACGGCTGCTCAGGCCATGCTTCAGCTGCTGCAGCCTCTCTCTTTACCCTCCCAGGTGATAAAGATAAAGGGCAGACATCCTACTGTGACCGTCTGTGGGTCTATAATTCTCACTGCCCCAAAAGTAGCTTACCTCACACCCTAAGTAATCAGGGGCTACGGGTGGCACATTCTGAATTACCAAGGTTCGAATCTTTTCCCCTTATCCTGCTGCCAAGTATCTGAGACCACTTGACTGCGTGGTATGGGCTACCCATCACTGTGTGGCATGGGACTGCCTTTTCTCCCTGAAGCCTTTAACCTTGTGGGCCTGGCCTGTCTTCAGAACTTCTGCAATGCTCATGACTGCTTACGTTGTTCTAACTCATATAATAAATCTGCCTCAGTCCCAGACCCCCAATCTGAGACCTCACACCACCTCAGGGGAAGGTCTTCACTGCTAATATTTGATATTTTCAACAGTAGGTTTGTATTTCTATAGGACTTAATGATAATTTCAGCAATTTGTCCTGCTACTTACACAGTTTGTAAGCAGAGTATCTCATATTTACTGAATTGGAACATTCTGTGGTATGTTTTTATTTATTCAAGTCAGCTGTGCCCAGTAGTAGATAGTGTTGGATGAAAGTTCATCTCCTTGTTGTTATTATTGTTATTATTGTTATTATTATTATTATTATTATTATTATTATGTCTGAAGGAGGACTTCCCTATGTATCCTGAACTGGCCTTTAACTCATGATCTGTCCACCTCAGTCTACCATGTCCTGGGATTACATGGATAAAACCATAGGACCAGCTTATTACTCTCTCTCTCTCTCTCTGTGTGTGTGTGTGTGTGTGTGTGTGTGTAGGGCAGATGACAGTTGATGTGGCATTTCCCTCTTTATGCTGTGATTACCATTTATAAATAAAGGAACTGCTTTGGGCCTATAGCAGAGTTATAGGCGAACAGACTACGCAGGGAAAACAAAGCTGAATGCTGGGAGAGAGAAGGTGGAGTCAGAGAGAAGCCATGTAGCCCTGCTGGAGACAGATGCCAGAACTTTAGCCATTTGTAAGCCACAGTCACGTGGCGATACACAGATTACAGTTTCTGTGTGATTATTTCAGGGCTAAGTGTCTGGGAACAAACTAGCAACCTCCTTACTACAGACAGTCTTAGATGTTGTTCCTCAGGAAGTGATCCTGGTTTTTGATAGAGTCTCTCTGGGACCTAGGCCTTACCAATGTGGGTAAGTCAGCCCCAGGGATCCTTCTGTTTCCACCCTTCAGTTCTGGGGTTACCACTGTGTGCCATCATGCTAGGCATGGAACACAGGTTCTCGTGCTTGCCCTGCAAACGTCCAACAGATTCATTTCCCTATCCCGTATCATTATTCTTAAATTTTTCTATTGAGTGTTCTGTGAAGACATTTAAAAATTAGCTAGGGGATATTTTTGACTCAAGTGGTAGATATTCTGATCAGCTTCAATGAAGACAAAATTAGTATTTACTAATTTACTAATTAAGTCTAAGTGATAAAAATACTGAATTTATCAGACAATGCAAAGTCATAGACTATCTGTGTGTGTGTGCGCGCGCGCATGTGCACACACACATGCTTATGTGCAGCTATTATTTGATTTTAAAAGATCTATGACAAGGTATAAAAGTACACACAACTTTTACCTTGCTAAATTATAAACTCTGTGATAGTAGGTGTTCCTTAAGCGTGATAGGAAATTAATGTCTAGTCATTAAACAACATTCGAATCTTGGAGCCTTTAGTTTCTACTTAATGCTTCCTAGAGGTTGGGATCTGAGAAAGCTATGCATCTCTTCTTTTCTTTGGGTGTGTGTGGGAGGGGGCATATGCTTGTGTGTACAGGTGTGCATGCCCCTGTCAGCAAGTAGTAGCTAGAGATGGATGTCAAACAGCCACCTCTGATTTTGTGCCTTAGTCTCTTGAGTCAGGGTCTCTCACAATGTGTGTTAAGGGGCTTAGAGTAGTCCTTCCACTATAACAGATCTCGATAACTAAAGGCAGCGGGGGAACTCCAATACCTGTGGAGTGAAACACTGAGCGAACCTATGGGATACAACTCTGTCTTACAGTCTGGAAAGTGTACGTGCTCTTTTCCAACCGTTTGCTCAGCGAGATCTTCATCTCGACTTTATCAGAGCTAATTGGGCCAGAAGTTAGCCATTCTGTCTGTGCACAGGCAACGTAAAAACATCTGATTTTTCCAAAGTGGTGGCCCTGATTTAAAATATTTGTTAGAATATGCTGTGTTTGGTTGATGTCCCTGGGAAACCAGTGAAGGAACATTTGTTTGGGGGGTGAGAACTGATGTTGGGTCTGGATGTAATATAGGAGAGGGAAGTTTAAAGCAACAACAACAACAACAGAGCATTAGTTAGGACTTGTAATAGTGGAAAGTGTTTGATATTTTGTATTCTGACTTTTATATATGTGGTCATTGAATTTTTCACCTAGAAACTGTTAGGCAGTATTTACATTTATTTTGAGTTCTGGAAGTAGACAATTCTCACAGTCACTAGACATGTAAATGAACATCCGTTTTGTTGAGAATCACATATGCATTGTAAGCTTCTTCTATAATATATATATATAAAATCATTGATTATTATATGGCTAAATGATAGGAACTAGTGTCTATACAGCCAAATGATAGGAACTAGTGTGTGTGTGTGTGTGTGTGTGTGTGTGTGTAGGGGGGTTATCTTCAAAGAGGCAATAATCTGCTGTTTGCTGGTTCAAACTGAATAATTGAACATGGGGGCCAAGGCTTAAGTCGGTGAGGTACCTGCCATGTGAGTATGAGACCCTGGGCTCCTGTTTCCAGCACCCACATAAAAAGCTGGACATGGAAGTGGGCTCCTGTAATCCCAGCTCTGAGTTTGGTGAGAAAGACTGGGCAGCAATTGAAGAATATACCCAGTTTTGACTGCCGGCCTCTCTGTGCACACCCATGTACACAGGTACACGTGTCCACATACATGCATACACGCAAACATATTTGATCAAATATCTTTAGGGGTCATTTATTTTTCTGACGGCAGGCCTCTCTTTCATTACGCTTTGTTTCTATCTTACTTTTATACCATTAAATCCACAAGCACAAAAGGAACATACAACTGTGTATAAAAATAGTTTCTCACTGTACCTGGACACAGCCAATGGGGACGGGGAGGCTGAATAAGGAAGTTGTATTGCTGTATATGGCAATGCATCGTGACAGACAGCATTGTTGTCTGCACTTGCCAGAGGGCCTGTATCAGGCAGGATCCCACAGTTATGCCATCTGTTAGCTTTATATGGTGAGTACAGAGAAGCCAGGAGATGCCCCGTCAGCTGGCAGAGAGACTGTGAGGCGGGTAAAGCAGAGACTTACAAAGTCAGTGCCCCTTCCTAAAAGAAGTGCTGTGAGCACTTCCGGTCCTTTTGCCAGTGCCATTTGGGAGCATGCTGTGTCTCACACTGAGACTATGAAAGCAGAAGCCCATACTTGGGAGGTTTACTTTTGGATGTGTCCTTTAGAAGCATTGTGCATAGACTCCCTAACTCCTGCCCAGCCGTCATCCATGGCCTTATCAAAACAGGCTTCAACTTCTACCTTCTTCTAGTCACGAAACATTAGTACTGTACACTAATTTCACATGCAGACATTTTTTTTAAAAAAAGCCATTTTCTACCTATAACACAACAATAATCCTATTCTACTTTTGGTCCTGGAACCTCTAAAACAGCCAGACAACTATTATGTTTGGATTAGAAGAAAGAAAGCTTGCATGCCACTTAACTAGCCAAGCTTTGTACACAGTCTCATGGACTCAGAAGCCCTGGAGATTTGTGTTACTGTTTTGAAGTTTTCGGCAGGAAAAGGCTGATGTAGACATCCCAGCCACAGGAGAAGGGATGTTCTCCCTCCATCCCAAGAACTCAAAAGTAGTGAGTATTCAGTTATTCTTCTCAACAGTTCCTGGACCACTGTACGATATCCTGTTGCCATGGTAACAGTTATCTAGGAGGATACCCCAACATAACACATGGAGTCAGTGCTGGTTTACATGTACATACTGAGCAGGAAGCTGGAGTGATCTGAGTCTGATCATCATTACTTCCTACAAGTATGAGGAAAGAAAATAACCTTGGATATTCTTGGCCCAGGGACGGCAGGATTCAAGATTTATAAATACAGATCTATACTTGGATGTGTGATTCGTAAGGCTGCAGAGTAGTAAACATGAACAGGATCCCCTTGTACAGTTTTAAAGGTCTGAGCAAGTTATACAGAAAAAAAAAAAAAACAGGGCTCCTTTTAAGGAACTTTTGCAGTGGCTAATAATTCACTTTCAATTTTCTGTAGGGAAATTCACATCACATACTTAGCAGACATATATGGCTGCTTATCATTTGGCAGTAGGTAATATAAACCTTTTAATATTAATAAAGTTTTGTTTATCATCTCTGACATCTTAGATTTTTCTTTAAAAGCCTAACAAAGACGTGCGAGTCAAACATTACAGATTAAAAAGCTACAGATGAAAAAGAATGGATCACATTAAATGTCCATTTTTACATATCATTTACTAACTTAAAAACACATCTGAAGGTTTTAGATAGAATCAGACAGCGTCTGTAACTGCACAGATCTCTTAGGTTTTCTGTATACTGTGTCTCAAGAGCTAACAGGCATAATCCATGACACCGTTCCTGTCTGAGTCATTATCCCCTCATTACCATGGGAAAATTCAAATTTAGTCATTTTGAGTCAGAAATTCTGGAAGGGAAACAAATGTCCAAACACTGCCATCAGAAACATACAACTGTCATTAAACGGAGCGGATTAGTCACTAGCCCGGGATTTTTCCTGTCATTTAAATATGGCCATCATCATTTCAATACAGATTTTGCGAGCTTTATTAGTCACATTCAACATCCTTCACAATCTGAGACGTCTCAATCCCAAGCGTATGCTATACAGATATACTTCTTTTTGGCTTCAGCTACAATACCGAAGCCAAGAATAATCAATTCTGAACTCATGTCTGTATATAAATCACGATCACTGCAAACTCCAAAGCAGCTCGTACTTCATCTTTCACCGTTTTCAAATGTTTCCTGTCTCACCATTGCGTCTGTCCTGATATCCTTCCCATTCTTTTGCTAGGATCCCTTACTGTTCCCGGCTCCCGTGTTTCCATTCAGGGGACGCTGCTCTTGGCAGCATCTTGGCCCTTTTTGTGGGCACACAGGCAACATCTATGCAGCTGGCGCTCCCTCCTCTCACCCCCACCAAGTTCACCTGCAAAGACGCCGTGGCTCTCATCCTGGCTCCCCGGGTCTTCCTTCTCTGCTACCACAGACCTCCTCTTGCAATGGACGTGGTCAGCACACAGCTGCCTGCCTAGGCTCTGCTGCTGCGGAGCGTTGCCAGAAAGGGCTGCCCCGGCACACTGAGTAACGCTTTGGCAGAGTTTAAAGACTAAAAAAAAAATGCCCTCAACACTTTGACTTATCATCCAGGGAGCTCGCAGCAGGCTCAGCAGAGGAGGCATGCAAATGTTCCTTTTTTTTCCACAGACAGTTTTTCCTTCCCATGATATTACCTCCCTTCCCTCCAATCATCTCACCTCCCAAGTCCCAGTTGACAGTTCCCCCTCCCCTGGCGTGAACTCACATCCATTTCGAGAAACAAGTGGCTTGTCTTTTTACAGTGCATGTGGGAATTGGATGCTGTGACGGACCTACTCACTTCGCCCCTTTCCCCTTTTCTCTCTAGGCTCACCTCTCCTTGATAGAAAGTTAAAAGCGGAGTGTTGCTATTTAACAAAACCCACGGTTTTATGATTTCCAGTTCAAACGGAAAACAAGATTGCGTCGTTGTCGTCCCTCGGCAGTTTTCTCCCTCCGCCACACAGCCTGGCATTCATGGGAGCTCGGGTGGCTCAGAGGACAGCCGTCATGCTATAAGACCCTAGGCATGCACGGCAGCACGCACAATCCACCCTTTGTGGAGTTCATGTGCGGACCCGGAAAGACACACGTGCTGGCATTGGCATGGCTTACCGTTCTAATGGCTGTGGGGATGCCGGACTCGTCCACGGGGCCGATCCCTGGGTAATGCGGGGCTTTGATAACCGTCACTCTCTTCTCTTCCTCTGAGGATCTGTAGAGTGGGATGGAGCCTCCCATGGTGCCGTCCAGAGACTGGGCATGCTGGGAATAGGTCTCAGCAGAATCTGTGGAGGAAACACAGGGACGGGGAGCACCCCGGATGCGCACACAGACATAAATTAATGGTGGCTCTTGTATATTGATGGCCACCCACAATAAAACCACAGTTCTAGCTCTTTGCCTTTTAACGTATTTACGCCATCTCGTTCAGAAGTGGATATCACATCCACGTATGGGACAACGACGACCTCACCATTTTACAAAGAAGGGTAAGAGGAAAAGGAGAGGCTGAATGGTGTGGACAGCCCTGTGTGGGGGGACACTGAGCATGCCCCATCTCACTTCCCTTGTAGTAAGTACTCTTGGAGGTTGGGGGGGGGGGGACAAGAGTCACCTTTATAAGTGTCCTTAGGTCGTCACTCACACGTGACTCTTGTGAAGCTGCTGACGGCCGTATGAGGAAGGAATCAGAGTTAACTTTTGAGAAGCAATAGGATTTTTGAGCCAAAGAATGATTTTGTAAAAAGAAATTGAAAATAAAATTTAGATTTTTTTAAAGCTCTAAAGACACTAGTATAAACTAGCAAGTAAAAGCTTATGGGTAAATAAGTGCTTTTGAGTGATTACAATGTATTGAGTTTATTGAATAATAGTATTTATTTAATATTTTTGGCTTTAGGAAAATAACCATGCCATGGCTTTTTTATCCTTTGAGACTGACAATTGTCTGAAGGATTTAAGTTACATGAGGCTCATCAAATTTCCATCTTCATGTTAATATTATGAATATCTGGAATATTCTCAGAGGTAACAGAGAACATATATATATATATATATATATATATATATATATAGTCTACTCATCTTAAGTTAAAAATATAGTTTTGAAAAAAAATCGACACATCATACAATAGTGATGTGACTTCCTGCTGTTTTGAACTTTCAGAACTTGGTGAACAGGACTGAGTCTTCATTTAGGCTCTGTGTGACCTGCTTTAGTTGGCCTGTTTTTGAGTTCTTCTCTGTGGAAGCTGAATAATTCTTATGTTTCAGAATAGAATTTGCTGATTATATTTATATATTCATATGTGTGTGTGGAGTTCATTTTCATACAAATATCTGCTTTACAATATTTATATCATGTATAGCTAGCATAATGAACTTTATAGCATATATATGAATGGGTTTTCCAGGCAGAACATGTAAAGCATCACAGAAGAGCATTTTAAGGCTGACTCATTTTCAGATGGGTATTTAGTGTTATGCTCTCTCTAGGCTATAATGATATATATATATATAGCCATTATATATCATGATAACTGCTATTATTATGGCCATTTTCAATTTAGTTTGCAACAGAAAAGCTTTTCAGGGCACTTTTGAATTGAGCGGATGTGTCTAGGAACGGAAGTGCCTCATGTGTCATTGGTTGGTCACACAGATCCCATCTCCCCAAGCTGTTCTAAACGAAGTCACAGTGCGTCACTTCACCCTGGTTGACTTTTTATTTGAATTCCTCAAAGGCCTTGATGAGGTAGCCACCGTGCTAGGATTTTTGTCAGTAGCCAGACTCTTAACACCCAGAATGTGCCCTGGTCCAAGGCTAAAAAACAATATCAAGTCAGTCTTCACGTATAGTTCATATGACCATACAGAGAAGCAGCTTGCGCGATGAAAGCAAAGTCTTTCTATATTTCTCTTCTATGGCCCACAGACTGTTGTGTTTGCGATCCTTTGTCTTTGACTAAAGCTGAAGTTCACCTAGGGCAGAGTGGACTTGTAAATTCCACTCGCATCATTGCCTTGGCCAATTGGAAATTGTTCAATGTTTATACAGGAAATTTCTTTCCATGTTAAACAGCTTATGTGTAAAATCTACTCACTGGTTAGGTCTAAAGTCAAAGCCCATCTATACTTGAGTATTTATATTTTCTTTTATTTGGTAGACTGGGGAAAACTGTTCAATCAGACAGGCAATGGGATAAAGAGTCACATTTAATGATTATTGAGGAATGGCTGAAATAATTTAGAAACTTTCATTTTCATGTATAATAATGCATAATTGCATCACAAAATCTTGAAATAGTGGAGCCTCTTATAAAACTGAGCTGCGGACCGGTTGTCAAAGAGAGGAATTTGGCACAAGCAAGCTCCTCTTTCTCAAAGTCTGAAAGGAGATCATTACAAGCTTCAGAAATGGCTCCCTGGAGCAGCATTAGAAGAGGCCCAAGTATATTGAGACTTCTTTAATGAGTCCCATGACTATATTTAAAACCTTAGTGAAGTTTTGTTGACCATGGACGCTGAGTTCTACCATGAGTGGGCTTGAAATCGACATGAAGTTTTCTTTAGTAAGCCTGTGGTATCAGATTCGTTCAGTTCAGAGTCAATGTGGGACATGGGAAAGGGATCTGCTACCAACTACAGAATGGTGTACAGTTTTGTGTTCTAGATTTTTCTCTCTGTTGCTGACCTGTAGTGGCTGCAAGATGGTCCCTCTCTTTTTGAGAGGTTCATGTAGGTGTATACTCTCCTGAGCATCCTTTCTGCTCTGTTCTTCTGAACACTTTCTAGGTTCTCATCCTAACATCACACAATGGTTCAATTTGGTGAGATTTTTCAAACAAGGTTTGGAATTTTTACATTGATTTTTTAGCAACTAAGAAATAGTTGTTATATTATATTTAAACTATGCTAATTTATTTTGCTACATAAGAATGTTTCTATCTTTATGTAGCTCAAACTTTTTTCAGGAGGCTCTGGAGAGTTTACAAGACCCACAAAATTATACGCTTAAAGTTTTGAAATGAACTTTTATATGTTCATTGTTTATATATAAACGTATAAAAATCTACTTACAGGTTATATCAAAAGTCAAGGCCAGTCTATGCTTGAGTATTTATATATTTTATTTGGTAGACTGGGGAAAACTGTCCACTAAGGCAAGCAATGGGACAAAGAGTCACACTCAATGGTTTAGGAAGTAATCATTTTTTTTTGAAGGAGGAGTATAACAAAAAAATTTAAGCCGGGCGATGGTGGCGCACACCTTTAATCCCAGCACTCGGGAGGCAGAGGCAGGCGGATCTCTGTGAGTTCGAGGCCAGCCTGGTCTACAAGAGCTAGTTCCAGGACAGGCTCCAAAGCCACAGAGAAACCCTGTCTCAAAAAACCCCAAAAAATTTTTTTAATTAGATTTATATATTTTATGCTTATGTGCATGTATGTATACCACGTGTGTGCTTGGTGTCCTCAGAGGTCAGGAGAGGATGACAGATCCCTTGGAACTGGAGTCACGGAAGGTTGCGAACCATCATTTGGGTTTTGGGAATGGAACCTGGGTCTCCTAGGAGAGCAACAAGTGACCTTAACCACTGGGCAACCCCCTCAGAACCAAGGGCCTTGTCTTCGCCAAACTTTTAATCTGCAAGTGATTAAGAACTTGTGTCTATGAATCATAGGATCTTCGCTGAAGGGAGTTCTCCTTCTCTTCCCCCTGCCTCAGTGCTGACTGATGGCCTTCAAACAGTTTGACAGTTTATGACAGTGTGATCCAGCACCTCACTGTTGTGACTGTAACCTATCCCCTTTCACACTGTTTAAATTGTTAGACAGTTTTCTATAGCCATATCTAAAGAAGATTCTAGAATGAACATTCTTCCACAGAGGAACAAGTCACCTCAATAGAAAAGTGCTACATTACTGCTGTTAGTGTTTTCTGGGTCCCAGAAGCTCCCTTATCTCTTAGGTATTTTCCTGGTCTTTCTACCCCTTCACTTCAATACCAACTGGAAATAGCATTCTCCAGGATTAGCTACAGATGGAATTGACACCAGGACCTCTCTTCTCTACAACGTATGCCCTTCTTTCTGTTCTAATTCCTCCCAATTTAGGGTCACCAGTGGGTGGTATTGGTCACCCCTGCCTCAGCTTCATTACCTTACATTTTTCTCTTGTGATATATAGTTGTCACAAAAGTTGGCATTGGGATCACGGTTGCGGTACTTACCAAGTGATCTGCCATGCTGCATGATAAGGCTGGAGTTGAGCGAGGCTGGAAGGGAGTACGCGGAAGGGGAGAAGGGCCTTTGATAGTAACTGACTGGACTCACAGCACCGCCAGAGTTGCCATTGATGGTTATCTGGCTCTGAGAAAAGCACATGGGCCTCGTTATAGCACACGGTTCCCTGTAAACATCACTCTGTTAAATGACAGCAAGAATTTCCAACTACAGGACGGTAAAAACAAGGCTTTTGCTTGTTTTGAAAACTGATGTCAGAGGGACAAAGTACTTTGTCGTTTGCCGTTTTCTCCACCCTATTCTTCATGTGTCATTCTTTTATATTGTAAGAGGGCATCTGAAATGGTTAGGAAAGGGGAGAGCAGCCAGCCAGCAGGCACACCGCTCTGATTTTAAGGGTGCCACCAACAGGGGTCACTGCCAAATGGGAGGACAACTGAGCTCTCACAACCCAGACTTGAGTAGTCACAACTCCCTGGCATCCTTCCGCATGGCGGATTTGAGATGATGCTCTCTGACAGGAGGAGGGGGCTGGTTCGCAACTCAGTCAGAACGCTCCCTAATGAATTAATGTTTCCAAAACAAGGTAACTAACTAACACAGAAGGCAAGTGCTCGGGTTTATGAGTCATGAAATGAGCTATTCTAGCAGTCACGTACCTGGTAGACCATTGTAAAGATGTTAAAACACTGGCTTCTCCTTGCTTCAACTTTACTTAGCATTCTGATCTCCTAATACACTGAGTTACTTGTTTACATCTGAATATTTTCTATTTCTAACGCTACCCGACGCTTCTCATTGAGACAGTCACACATGGTGCTTCTCTTGTGGCATTGGTGGGTGACCTAGCAGAGAGTCACAAGACACATGCTGGGACTGAGTTGCACCAGCTTAGATCAGAGACGTCCAGGTCAGGGCTACTCTGCAGAGCATACCACTGAGAATTATGCAAACTGAACAATGCATGCAAGTGAGTTAAAACATTAGTAAGGATATTTAGTTCACAGAACATTACAGACGAGTAATTTAAACATAGATGGGCACAAAGAGACTCATAACTTACAGGCTCTTCTACGTTTTTTTTTTAAACAAAATAAATTTCGACTACATAAGTATGAAACACAAGAGGTGAATGAGTGTATGTGTATGACCTCACTCTGAGATTATTATGCTTTCAGATGATCCAGACGAAAGCCAGTTTACTTGAAAGTCATATCACCTAAGCCCTAAAATCAATAAATATTCAATTAGAATGACTGCACTAAATATAAGCTATTAGAAAAATTCTCTTATTTTCTAACCAGCCCCATGCTAAGGACCTGTTAAACCGGATGTTTAGGCAAGTGTAGAAGAACACAGGAAGGACCTTTACATAACTCTGCTGAACAAGCTACAAATATTTTTTGTCTCTTTTTCTAAATCAATTTTGATGTGTTATGATAATGAATGTTAAAAAAACAGAATAATTCTTATTAAAAACTAAGTTTTCTATAACTGAATGCAGGCCCTCTACGAGCCAGTGCTCTGTATCAGTGAACTATTTCTCCGGTTTCTAAGTAAATTTTTTTTAAAACACACAGTAAGTCAGTTATGGAATTTTTTAAACTTACAATGTCATGTCAACACTTAAAATGTTTCAAATTTTTAAAAAAATAGAATTTGGATATTTGGATTAGGGCTCTCAAACCTATATAATACTAAGGAAATATGAATTACTGTGATGACTACAAAAGCACCAATTAGAGATAAAAGGATAAACATTGGAAGCAGATTTACTTTTTTGATCATATTAAGTTAATAATTCTCCATAATAGCTTCTGGAGAGTTCATGTGCAATAAACTGATAATTGGCCTAGCTTCAGTTATAGACACCTCTGATGGAATACAGACACAAGATACGTGACAATCCAAAAGGGCTTTAACTAAGGAAACTTTTTTGGCTGAAGGGCCTGATAAAATTCCTTAAAGTTATTCAAAGACATAAAATATTTTTTCCCAACATAGGACATGGGAGGGACCCACTCCTGAAGCTACAGGCTGGTCATCTGTGGCCAGGGGTTTGGTTGGTTTATTCCCAGAAAATAAATTTTATATTCAGCCACTTGATGAATACTAAATCACCCCAAACAATTGAAAAGAGGTACTCTTTAAAATTTTATGTAGTTGTAGAAATTAAAAAATATATATAGCTTGTGGCATTTCTCTTGTATGCAAATTTAAGTTTTAGAGTGTTATGCCGTGACAGTACTATCTAGAAACTATGTAGCACAACTGTATTTTCCCCTTGACAGAACCTATCAAGAGTTTATGAGGGCAACACTTTCAGAAAGTCTCTCCCTCTCTGCTCGAATTGGCAGATGCTCAAAGCTGTGCATCCTTCGATGGACATCACAGTCTCTTCATTGACTGAGGAGCTCCGTGATAAGAATGAGCAGCATCTTACCCACTCGTTAGCCACTGACTAGTGACCGCTGAATGAAATTATACACATGTCAATGAGAGCACATATATGAGAACTATCTCTGTAGTGCATATATGAAAGACAAATTGTTGAGATATCAAAGAAAAATATTTTCATAAATTTCAAAACTGGGATGGCTCAGGAAAAATCTCAAAACCACCTCAGGCTGTATTTCTATAAGATGGGCTAAGATTGTTTACGTCATCCACTACCATAGTGACAGAAGAGCTCACGGGAGGGGACAGTCATCAAAAGAGCAGAAAGAACCATTAGAGCTATGCGGTCAGAATTACTCATGGGAGAAAGACAGTGCATAAACTATTATTAACCCAAGACACAGTGATGAGCCTTAGAGAATACATCTTCCAGGTATTAATGGTAAGTTACAATATTAGAAACATTTTGGATTTTATAATTTAACCATAATAATCTATAATTTAACCATAATAATCTACTTATTTATATTTCTGATACAGTGCCTTAGAAATAAACCACTTTATAGCACAGAAAAACAGTAAATCAGAAGCAGACCATTTTAGAGTTACCATAAATAGCACCTATGTGTAAGGAGGGAATATCAGTAAATCTTTTAGCCCCAAGTGGGCTTAGTGAGGAGGGCTCAATAGCTCTCCCTAACAGATGGTAGAGAGTTGGTTTGCTAATCAACACCTATGCAAATAAAAAATGTTCAGCTACGAAACGTGGATAGCAAACAAGTACAGGCCTTTAAAAAATGGTGGAGGCAAAGGAAGGAAGAATAATTACATGAGTGGCAGCAGGGGTTGCTAAGGTGACGCCATCTGTCACAGCAGCTCTCTGACCCCCGGTTGGGAAAGGTGTCTCCAAGCAATCAGGGGTGTCAGAGTTGCCCAGCTGTAGTTCAGCCAGAATGGCCATGGAGGACTCACTCTCAGACTGGGAGGAGTGCTCACTCAGGGAAGAGTCTGTCCCGGGAGAGCGTGTGGCATGGCTGTGTATAAGATTGTTTATACAAACAAGCTGAGAGGCCCTCGGTTGGAGGCAGGCAGGAAGGCTCCAGCCCATCAGGTGAAGGTGGGCTGGAGCCACTGCCTTGTTAAAATTGGGCTGGTGGAAAGCAGTCACAGACAGGCATGAGGAGGAGGCACCTGGCGTGCTTTCTCTGTGTGTCTGTGAAGCATTTACCTCCAACACACGGCAGTTAACTGATGATTTTTAAGCTGAGTTTGAGGGAAAAGAAATGGAAGAGGAAGGGTAAATCACTCAAAATAAGAGTATCTGTTTTACACCGTGACAGAGGAGGTGAAGTATTGGCTTAATGTGTAAGCACAAAGGAAATACGTTTACATGGGTTATGTGTCAAACACACAATATGGGAGAACGCATGGAAGTGTGAAGAACATGGATCTGGGACATTTGGGGAAATACAGCGTAAGCCTGGGTAAGGATGTGAAAGCCTTGACAGAACAGAACTTCCTCCTGAGGAAGTTCAGGTTTTGTCCTAATGACAGCGAATGATATCAAGCTGCCCGTTGCTTGGCTGAATATGTCTTTCAAGAAAAATCTTGGAGCCCAGTTCTTCCTATTGCTTCTCCACTGTCAAAATAGTCCCCCAATATAAATCTATTTGTTTTATATTTCTTTCCTGACTTACTATTTAAGTTGATCAAACTATAACCAACTTCTTGGAAAGGAGGTTTCTGTTCACTTCCCACTCACCAAATCTGCTCAGAGGTTTCACTATGAAATACAAAAATAGTTGTTTTTAAAATGCTAGCAGTGTTAGCAGTGGTGCTGATGTGCAAAAGGAAATGAAAACAAAAATCGGTCACTGACAATGGTTAGAGTGGCCCTGGGTTAGCTGGAGCTACTGTTGGCATTGAGTCTTAAGAAAAGAGAAAGAAACTGAAGGGAAAATAAGAGGTTTAAGAACTCTGAGCCTACATGAAACCCAAGAGTTTGAACACCAGGAAGGAACCAACCGAGCAAGGAGAGAAAAGACACATACCAAAGGTTTCTGTTGGTATCTGCTATGTCCCTGATGACATCAGATGTGATGCTGTGCATCCAACTCAATGACTGGACCAGTCAAACTCATTTCCCTTCTTACCTAGAGGACATTTACTTTTCTTTCTTTTGCTGTGTGGAGTGTCTGAGGTATATAAGATGGCTAGAAATATTATACTAGCACAAAGATAATGGAATAACCAGGCCTATATAAACTTTTAGATACTGCCTAGTAAAGATTTTAATGGCACCCATTGCTATTTATAGCCAACCATAATTATCCAGATATCTGATGTCATGCAACCTGTCAGTCTTATTAAAGCCATATTTTTCTATCGCTTTTAATTAAATACTGAAAAGTCTACTGTTTTAAAAGGTTGGATCATAGATCACTTAGGAATTTGCTGAAAACTATTGGGTCTAAGAAAAACACACTCATTCATAATGCATAAAGTTTTACATAAACTCTAGGGGCTCATGGATATGCTAAAGTACATCCTTAACTGAACCAAATTAAGAAGAATCCAAGGAGGGATTAGAAGACAAAGTTTTTCATTTTAGCTTTACTTAAGCTTAATTATGTTGTTTGAGCAGATCCATTTTAAATGTGGCTTTTAAAGTTGTGTATGATTTTTTTTTAAAATCTCTAGATTTAACTGGTAGAAATCTTAGTTACCATGACTTAAAAAATTTTAATAGTAATGCATCCTTTATATTAGTTGATGTTAACATTTATAATATAATGATGTTATACAATTATAAATTTTATTGGAGGTGAAGTATGATATGAAACTATAACCATTTTTAAATTTAATACATTAAATATTTCTTCAGGTCTGAATGGAATCCAGTCTCAAGCAGTCTTTGGAAAGTGCCAACAAAAACTGCTTAATTCAAAGCAGTTCCCCTAGGACTGTTTCAATATATCATGATTGTCTCAGTTCTGCCTCATGCCAAGTAACATTACATGTCCTTAAGTTGTCCATTCAGATACGGCTGACTTCCTTTAAGAGTGGAAAGGCTTTGACTCTCATTGAGTTGACTTGCTCATGTTTTTCAACTTGATATCAAAAGCTGAAGCATGTTCTCTTGCATATGGTCATGGGATCTCATCATGACTGTTCTTATGCACTCTCATACATGGGATGTTCTTCATACAGTATTTATTCTTCCAGAAAGAATGACCACAGAAAACAGAACTATTCTCATTCTTTTACTGCCTTCTGTCATGTTCACAATTTGTGTCTTTATAGGTGTGTGTGCATGTGTTTGTGTACAGCACCCTCACAGCCTACAGGCAACTCAACAGATGGGACAATGTCAACTGAGCTGAGCCTCTTCCAGGCAGCTTGGCTGGTTTCTGTGCCTTCCACATGGTCCAGCTTGCCTGAGAGCTTGTCTTTGCAGCTTGGATAGCTGAGCCTCTTCTGCAAGGCAGCTTAGCTTGTTTGAGAGTGACTCAGTAGTCTTTGCTGCTTATATAATCCTTGGGGAGGGTGGGACCTAGTAAAACTGGTCGGTTTTAGGAACTTCCTGACATTAGAGTTGTTTATGTTCTGTCTGAATGCTTTTCCCCTGCAGGATAAAGCGTTTCACCTCCCTTTAGAACATCCTATTGTCTTACCTGCCTATAAAGACTGCCTTAAAATACCGTGTATGGTGCATCCTTTGCAGCACCTACACCCCAGGGGTTTCCCTCCATGTAGAAGGCTTTAATCTTGGAGGAAACTGGTATACAACATCATCTCTGATATGTCTCCCCAGAGAAAAGTATGAGAAGACAACCAAAGACATGTGTAAAAAAAGGGAGTAAATATTTTCACATTCTGGATAGCTTGCAGTAGGAGAAAATAGCTTCAAATGAGAATGGTTTTTTCCACTATCTACTGTATTCAGTGACAGGCAGACAACTTCAGAAAGATCAGTCAAATTGCTTCGTGCCTTCTTGTGTCCAGAACCAGGTAGAGTGAATGTGTTCAAATACTGCTTGATAGTCACTCAGGTTTTTAAGAGTCTAAGTTGCCATTTATGTTCCCTAACCAACAAGGGAGGAACTCGAGACACCACCCACAGCTGCCTGCTCTTCATTAAGGAAGGGTGTTCTTAAGCCTTAACATACTTAAGAATACCTTAAGTTATTCAAAGTAAGACTGAACCTCTTAGTTTAGACGAAGCCAATCCAGAACACTAGGAGCACTCAAGGATGTCAAAGGTGAGAACATCAAGTTTGCAGCTCTGTAGCGACTTAACCAGGAGGCTGGATGAAGGGTGGCTAGGCAGTGGGAAAAGCTGTGATGGTAGGAAGCGCTATAAACCTAAACGCCCATCTGCAGCGGATAGGCATTGAGAATGTGCAGATCTGGCGGGTGTTAAATAGCAGGGACTGTGGCATAATTTCCCATCTGAGAAGCTGTCACAGCCTAAGAACACTGCCGAAGCAGGAGTGTGAGAGTAATACGAAAGGAAAAACAGAGGAAGGAGAATCTGCCAGTGGTGGCTCTATAGCGACCTGCGCAAGCTAGTTGGCCTCAGTTTCCTTTGATGTCAATTACAAGCATGAACACAACTCATCTCCTGCAGCGAAGAGTAAGATGTTAAGGATGGATAGACATCATGGAGCCTGGTGGGCTGTCACGGCTGTTCAAAGGCATTGGTGTGAAAATGGTAGGTGCTTAGAAGGCACAGTAAAGCTTTCCACAAAGCTGAGCCCGGAATGGGGGAGGGGAGCAGACAATTATGCGAAAGTTGTCAGACAGAGGTAGGAAAAAGTCACCTCTTTTGTCCCCTGGGACAAACATGTAGAATTTAAAGAAGGCAGATTGTGACTCCATCTAGGAAATGCTTCTGATAATTAGATCTCAGGATTCCTTAAGCCCTAGATTGCTTCCTTGTAAACTAATGGAGCATTCATATTGCTCCCCTTCCTTGCTGTGATGTGCAATTATTTTAGTACACACACACACACACACACACACACACATTCTCAACTGGAAATTTGCCAAAAAAACTTGTTCAACTCTAAACATAACAAACACACAAAGACATTGCAGGCTATTGACTGGCCATACAATGAAAGGCATTAATGATCTGGGTTGGCCGAGGTAGGGATGGTGCAGAAAGTGTGCTCTGGAGTTCTGTGTCCTATCATCTAATGCGGCTGACATTTATGCACTATACTGTGTCCTAGTTAGGGCTTTCATTGCTCTGATGAAACCACAACCAAAAACAACTTGGGGAGAAAAGGTTTATTTTATCTTAGCCTGTACTCTACCATCCAGAGAAGTCAGGAATTCCAGACAGGAATCTGGATGCAGGAGCTGATGTGGAGGCCAAGGAACGTATCACTTGCTGGCTTGTTGCTCTCTTTGCTTTGCGAAGTTTGCTTTCCTACAGCATCCCAGGGATGGTACCACCCACAGTGAACTAGGAAATCCCCCATCAATCTTCAGTCAAGAAACTGCACCACAGGCTTGCCCACAAGCCATTCTGGTGGGGACATTTTCTCAATTAAGGTTTCCTCTTCCAAAATGACTGTAGCTTGTGTCAAGTTGTCATAAAACTAGCCATTCCACTCTGTCTTCCTTAATTCCTACATATCGATCTTATGAAGAAAGAAAAGTTCATATATCTTTTACATGGCACTGATAGAGATTTACCTTTGAATTCTCAACATCTGTGTAGTCGAAGTGATATTCTGACTGATGACTGATTATGTTACTCTACAATGAGAAGGTCAAGTTTATCCTTCAGAAGCAAAGAGCGCAGCTCTTACAAATACCACGGAAAGACTGAGTGTGGCCGTTTGCTGTCTTTCCTAAGCATCTGGCTTACATTTAGATTCATCTGACATGAAGAACAGTGATGTTTTCAGTAGCCAAATATCTGTTTACACAGAAGGGCAACATGCCTCATTTGTGGTCTTTCCATATATAAACTGTAGGAGCGATTATTTAAAACATGTACTTTATAAAACCATATGTCTAACTTGTCAGGTATGGGGAATAGCCCTAGCAGGAGCCTATAATCTTCTTTTTACACTAGTTGACAGAGTTTAACATATATGTAAATGAGACTTCTAAAATACTAAGATTTACTTTTCATTTCTTAAAATATTTTTGTTTCTTGGCCTTGGGTCTTTTAATTTCTTGGGAGACCAATTCTTTATACGTGTGTGTGTGTGTGTGTGTGTGTGTGTGTGTAATCTGTGGCTGATTCATAGAGTGTAGGTTACAGACCTTGACATTTACTATGTCCTCCTGCCAGAATGTGGAATGTAAAAACCACTGTGAAGGACCAATAAACAGAAAGTGAAGTTTGCCATGATAGGAAAGACATGAAAATTAAGTGTCCATTGATGGAAGAATAGATAAAGAAATGTGATACATATTATTACGGACTATCTTTTATCTTAAAATAGAAGGCAATTTTACCATGCATTTTGATATGGAAAGCCCAGAGGACATTATATAATGCCATAGGTAGCCCAGAAGACATTATGTAAGTGAAATGAAGTAATCACAGAACAAATATGCCATGATTCCACTTACAGGAAATATCCAAACAGTTAACACAGAAACAGATAGGAGAGGTAGTGGCAGGGCGTGAGGTAGACATGAGCTGCTCTCTGAGGTTCAGAGTTTTATTTAGGCAAGAAAAATAAATTCTAGGAATTTCCTATATGAAATTATGCCTCAAGTTAACAATAGTGTGTGAAACACTTACAGATTGTGGAGAAAGGTCTGGAGATGGCCCAGTTGATAAAGTGCTTGCTAGGAAACACAAAGACCAGAGTTGGGATTTTCTGAACTCACACAAAAGCCCAGCAGCCATTTAAGCATTAAAGATAGGGAATCCCTGTGAGATGCTGGTAACTAGACTAGCCTGAGGTAGCAAGCTCCAAGTCTAGTGAAAGACTCTGTTTCAATAAAGTGGAGAATAATACAGAAAGACTCCAAACACATGCCAACATACATACATACCTGCCACATACATGAACTGCAAAACTATTGTGAAGAAGGTAGATCTCATACATTCGTGGCAAAATTAAAAATTACAACAATTTATGCCACCTATTATAAGGTGTTTTAAGACAATACAATATAACACACTACTAATCTGATGAAATAAGTTCTCATCCATCCTTTAAAAATTATTGTGTCATAAAAAGAACAAAGAATCCAATAAAAAATGGAGTACAGACCTAAACAGAGAAATCTAAAAATGACTGAAAGACACTTAAGGAAATGCTCAACATCCTTAGTCATCAGAGAAATGCAAATCAAAACAACTCTGAGATTCCATCTTACACCTGTAAGAATGGCCAAGATCAAAAACACTGATGACAGTTTATGCTGGAGAGGTTGTAGGGTAAAGGGAACACTCCTGCATTGCTGGTGGGAGTGAAAGCTGGTACAGCCCCTTTGGATGTCAGTGTGGTAATTTCTCAGAAAATTAGGAAACAACCTTCCTCAAGACCCAGCAATAACACATTTGGGTTTATACCCAAAGGATGCTCAATTGTGCTACAAGGACATGTGCTCAACTATGTTCATAGCAGTATTGTTTGTCCTAGCTAGAACCTGCAAACAACCTAAATGCCCCTCGACTGAAGAATGGATAAGGAAAATGTGGTACATTTACACAATGGAGTACTACACAGCAGAAAAAAATAATGACATCTTGAATTTTCAGGAAAATAGATGGAGCTAGAAAACATCATTTGAGTGAGGTAACTCAGACCCAGAAAGACAATTATTACATGTACTTACTCAAAAGTGGTTTTTGTTTTTTTTTTTTTTTGTTTTTTAAACACAAAGCAAAGAAAACCAGCCCACAAATCCCAGAGAACCTAGACAACAAGGAGGACCCTAAGAGAGACATACATAGATCTAATCTACATGGGAAGTAGAAAAAGACAAGATCTTCTGAGTAAATTGGGAGCATGGGGACCTTGGGAGAGGGTTGAAGGGGAGGGGAGAGAAAGGGAGGAGAGCAGAGAAAAATGTAGAGCTCAATAAAAATCAATTTAAAAAAGCAAAAAAAAAAATACTATCAATTTACTTTCCCAAACTGTTACATAGTTTGGAAAATATTGTTTTAAAATAACAGCTTTTGCATGTTGGGGACTTACTATGTAGAAGGCAGTATGCCAAGTTCCCCGTATATAATATCACACCTGCCGAGAAACTCTCAAAGATGATTGTTATTAAACCTATATTAGAGATGAAGAAACAAAGTTCGGAGATACACATAATAACACCTACAAAGAAGCTGTGATCTGATTGATCTCCTTCTCATCTATCTTAAGGCCACTTGTAGATAGCTTCCCTTCTCACTTCTACTCTGTGGTACACTTTCAGATTTCAACTTACGTGTCCTATCAACAGTATTTGAAGTTGTGTTTCCTATCCTTCTATGATTTTGTCTCTTGGTTTTTAGTATACCACATTTCCTGGATTTCCTCTCCTTTTGGAGATACCAATGCCAGCCAGTTTGCTTGACTGATTCTTTCTTTGAATGGAAAATTTGCACAAGCTCAATTCTTGGGGTTCCTCCATCCATGTTGACTTCCCTGTCTATTGGCTACAATAATCATCTGTAAGCTGGTCACTTTTAGGTCCAATCAGGGCCTTCCCCCTGAGCCTCAAATCCTCTCATCCCATACTCTACCTTTTCAGGTGAATGTCTAGAGACACCTTATACTGAATTGGGATTTTCCTTTGTATGCTGTGATTACCATTAATGAATGAAGAAACTGTCTTGGGCCTGCACAGGGAATAGAGGTAGGGGAAGAAAGCTAGGATGAATGCTGGGAGAAAGGAGGTGAAGGTGGAGAGAAGCCATGGAGCCACCACCAGAGACAGATGTGTTGAAACTTTGCTGGTAGGCCACGACCTCATGGTGATGCACAGATTAATGGAGATGGGTTAAAGTAATATGTAACTGAGTTAGCCAATAAAAAACTAGAGCTAATGGGCCAAGCAGTGTTTTAATCAATACAGTTTCTGTGTGAATACTTTGGGTCTAAGCTAGCCCGGTGGCTGGGAACCAAACAAGCAGCCTTCTTACTACAAGGACCCCCAAAATCTAGGTAATAAAATTTGGTTAGTATGCTTTCTAAAATTATTGATCAAATCTTAGAGAAAATTAATGTCAGTTTACAAAGGGAAAAATACTGCTTGAAATTAAGATAAAGTATATTATGATTGAGAATAATCTTAAAAGATGTTGTACATTTAAATTAGGTTAATTTATTTCAAATAACTTCCAAAGTTCTGACATGAAAGATAGGTCTTTGGTACCTGGAAGTAATTTAAGGTTGGATGTAGTTAACAATATCTTAAGTGACAACTTCTCTATCGATGATTTAAGAAAAAGGTAGAAAGAACATTTTTTTATGAAAGTTCTATGTGCATGTATTTAAATAAAAAGATACAAGAAATTGACTGAGTTCAGTCAGGTTTGAAATAGTTTCTTTCTCCTTTCCCTTTCTGTTTAGAAACTAATAAAACATTAGTTTTAATTAGAAGCTCAAACCCAAGGAGTTAGGGTTTCTGCAACACACACAGAAGAGACTAGCAAGGGTAATGTACCGCTGGGGTCAGACAGGTCTCGGCATCTGTAGATGTTTGTTTCTCTTGCTGAAGAGGCATCTTTTCACTTTCTGGAGGCAGTTCAGGGAACTGTTGGTGGCTTTCAAGATCCTTTCCTGAATGGGGAGCTATCTGAATGGAGAGAGCTGCTGTGTGTGTGTTCGGTCCTGGGCTAGGGGTTGGTGAGCAAGACCTTTTCAGAGATGATGGGACGTCAGTGGGTTGGGCACTCTGTGGTGGTTTAAAGGGGGAATCATTCCCTTGGTTCTGATTATGGGTTAGTTTCAAGGTAGAAATTCTTCGGGTTTGAGAATCTTGCATGTAGTCCTCTCGTAGAAATGTGTTAGTATCTCCGAATGGTGCAGGACTGGAGCTGGGGGATGCTGGTAATGGGTTAGTGATTTTCTGTGTGTATGACACAGTTCTGTTGGATTCCTCAGAGTACACTATTGTCTGGTTAGAATCTTCACTAGAATGCATAGCTTCATGGAGAGGTTTAAGGTTAGGAAAGCTCTCTGTATGCCATGGGCTTTCTGTGTTAGTTACTATTGAGTCTAAAATGTCACCCTTTGTTGGATCGGTTATCAAAGACTGGCAAAAGCTCTCTTTCCTGCCTGGTGGAATGGGTGCCTTGATGGTCAAAAGTGTCCAGAAAGAGAAATGACATTGAAGGAAAAATAGACAGAAAGTCCAAGTTAGACATGAGAAGAACATTGTCAAAGCTGCCCCAGAGAAACCCAAACACACACTGTGCCCTGAACTGGCTAGACTTCAGTCCTGGAAGAATGCTTTGTGGGTTATTACCCATAGTTTCTTCCAAGTTGGAAAAGCTTTAGTTTAGAATACATTGCAAAGATACTGCTTTTGTCCACAGTTTTAGAAATTATGCTAAAAGTGAACATATGTTATCTTGTCCTATTTTTAGACCTAGAGGTTGACAGTTCATTTAGCCACATGGTTTTTAGAACATTTTACATGTACAGTTTTTTTACCTACCATCTCAAAGGCTCAGCATCTGTCTGGTTTATATTCCTGCAGTAGATAATGTATCCTTGACTCTCAAACTCTAGAATCTAACACACCAGCCATCAGGGCTTTAATAATTAGAATTTAGCTTAAACATTACAGTAGAAGCTGACCTACTTTGATAAGCCGAACCAGAGAATAAAGAGAAAATCATCATCATCAACAACAGAAGAAAACCTACCTGGTTTGAGCTGAAAACCCATGCCCCCTGTTGCACATGTTAGTGCCACGAGGGAAACAAAATGAAAAATGCAGAAGCATTTTAAAGCTAGGACACTAGGAACGAGGTCCCCGAGGTCCCTGAGAGGAGGAGCAAACAGAAGTCTAGACACGAGACATACAGCAGGCAATGAGTTTGAATTACCTGGGTTGGTGATTTTTTGTCTTGCAGGTTTGGTCGGACGCTTCTAAAACCTTTTGCTGCAAGAGAGGAATATGTGGCATCTCCGTTCAGTGTCTCTGGATTTCGATCATTGTAAGATCTCCACGCTTTTGTTAAGGGAAAACAAATTGGACACAGAAATATCTACGTTCACTTGAATATTTTTTTTTTGGTGTGTGAGAAAATTGATTTGTCTTTCTGAAATCAAAGTGGTCTTCATAAGATTTTAATTTAGTATACATAACAATGTATGGAATTTAAACTGAATATGAAATCAATGCTGTGGCTATGGATATGTCAAAAGAAAAAAATGTCCTTGGAACAAGCACAATAGTTATTCACAATATTTTTTTTTTTTTTTGGTACCTGAGTCTGGAGACTGAGAATCACGCCCTGAAAGGAAAACAATGTTGAAATTAATGCGAGTGTAAACCAAACCAAACCTTCAGTGAAAATGCTTGGCAAACAGCCACGTGCATTGTTTTGGCCGACATTATCTCAGTCCTAAAACAGAGTGCGTTAAATGTAGTAATGAGAGGCTTGTGTGTGATTTTTCAATTTCAATAGGCTTATCATTGTTAAATACCTACAATCTATAACTAGAACATATATCAAACACTAATTTTCACCCTTAATAATATTGCAACCATGTAATTTCAAGATTATTGTGGCCCAAGGTGCCACATGACTTCTGAACATAGAATTAAAGGATTGAAAAAAACCTGGTTAGCAAACAATGAGTTCTGTTTAGACTGTTAAAGGTAGTCACCAGCTCTGTCGCTGGCTAAAGGCCCCTGTAACTCCCTAGATTTAACTGCTATATTAGAGAGTGGCTAATATTTCAATAGCTTGCTTTTTTTAATGTTTACAAAAGGCAAATGTATCTAGTGTGCAAGATCTCGCTTTCATTTTTCTCTAGGATTTAAATTTATTATTATCCCTTCAAAGTTTATGCAAATATGAAAGCAGTTATAGTGTATTTCATTGTCTTTTTGCTCAGAAGCTGAGGAGAATAAATCATAGTAAATAATTGGTTTAACCATATGCTTATGGTAATGTTGGTCAGTTGTCACAGAACTATATATTCAAGAGCCTCCTATATGGCTGTCTGGGGGAATTCATTTGCACTGTTTTGGTCTACTGGCCCTATAAAACCTTGATCTTGGAAAGGATTATGGGAATTCTTTACATCACTGCTGTCTAGCTCCTGGATTCCTTTCGTATGTTCCCTGGGACCATGAATAAATTGTTATGAGCCAATAACTCATTGTTTTCTTCCCAAATGTTCCAGGGATATCATTTTAAAATTTATACATATACATTTGGAATGATGCTTAATAGGCTGAGAAATGTAAAGTCTTGTTTATAAAATATTGAAGATGGATTTCTTTTTTTCCCCAAATCAAGGGAAGAAAAATAAATGTGAATCAGCTCAGTTGTTTGGAATAACTATCACAGGTGAGTTATAGAAGAGGAACATATTTTAATTCATTATAGATGATCATAAATTAGAATAAAAATGAGTATAATCCAGTAAAAACTAATTTTGCTGAATTATTCATAACGTGTTTTCTGGATTCTACACCCAGGGTTTAACGGAGACTGGAGTTAACTATCTCATTCAGTTAAAGGACAATGACTCCTCAAGAGAGCAAACGCGTGTAATTTGGGGATGCCCTGCTACCTTTAGAATTCTGCTTTGGGGACATTAAGGAAATAGACACACTGTGGACAAAGAACACATTTGGGGACTTGAGAAAGGGTAATGAATAGGGGAGCAGCCTCAGTAATACATATGTGTATTTCAATTGTTTGCTTGAGAATGGGACATTTGTTTTACTCCTGGTTTGATAAGACAAAGCTAGAAAAGGAAAGTATAAAATATGTATGTGGGGGGGGGCAGTGAAGCAATAGGAGCCATGTCTGTGGAGGTGCCAGGGATGTAGATGAGGTAGGGGAGAGAGGTATAGTGAGCTAATTTGAAGGGCACTTGAAACACAAATCCTCTGGTTGACAGTTTCTAGATGGCCAGTTCTGTTTCCTCACAATAGTGACCACATTGTGGGGTTACAGAACCCTAAGAAAGGTCAAGCAGGAGAAACAGGGCAGTTCATCCTGATTCACCCACGGGATCTGACTATGGTACTGACAGGCCCATGGATGAAGTGTTAAGATGAGAGCGTGTTTTAATAAAGCTTGAGTTTATGGTTTTAGCACAGATCCCAAAGAGTAATTAATTCTCTAGTGATGGTAAAACATACATCGTTGTTTCCATGTATGTTCTTGTGAAGGCTGCTACACAGCAAGCCTGGGCACAAAGGATCCTGATTCTTTAAAATAACATTAAATATCTTTGGAGACTTTAAAAGAATTTTTTGAACATATTGATACATAAAGTTTAATCCAAAATTCAAGAAACTGCTAAAAAAAAAAAACCCTTATTTCTAGTGACATAAAACAGGCAAGAGCTACTATTTGCTAATATTACTTGATTATTTAATCAACTAATCAGCCTTCCTTTCTCTTGCCCTTGGGTACAAGGAATTGAACCAAAGGGTTGGTGCATGCTAGGCAAACGTTTCACCACTGAGCTATATCCATCTCTTGCTCTCATTTTAATGACCTTAAATTTTGAGACAGTGTACCCAGATATGCCTTAAGCTTGCTGGATAGCCCAGGCAGCCTTGAACTCTAAGGAGCTGGAGTCATAGGTCCTGGACATCAGGACTGGAGCTTATTTTTCTATTCTGACTGTGAAGTGTTTAGCCTTTTCCCAACAACTTGGAATGGTACGAAATTGCTTATAACACAGTTTGACTCTCAAATGCAATCTCTAGTTCAGCCCAATGCTATCCTTTGTGGGTTATTTTTATAAGTAATAACAAATACAAATTGTTAACATGGGGCGTTGTTCTCTAGCACGTACATCAGTGGTCACGTCTGAGGTTTTACTTGGTTACAATGCCCATGAAATCCATGGTTCAGGCATTCCAATAATATGATATACCTGCTTTTTATTTATTTTACTTTTCATCGTTCTCATATCTCATTCACCTAGTGTAAATACATCTATAGCTTTTATAATATCTCTTCATATTCATACATGCATGGACAAACATATTCAAAGTGTTTTAAAAACCCAAATGAGATCAGATTACATACATTGCAATGATTTTATTGGAAGAAGGATAGCATGAGACTCCTGACTTGACCCTTAAATTTGGACCTTGAAGTCTGTTTGTGAGAAGGTGAAAGTCACCTTCAAAAGTCTGTTTCTCTTTCATAACACCGGGTAGGACATCTTCAGTACCAACTGACCACTAAACATGTTTACAGGAGACTAAAACCCAGGCTGCAGTATAAGATTATTTAGTGACTCCTTCACTTTCCTCCTCCTGCAAAATAACTAATTAATCTTATAAATCAACCCAAGGAAACTCTAGACTACAACCACATCAACCCATTAACCAGCCAGCTCACAGGAGGTTTATACTACTCCTTTAAAGGTCTAGGGACAGGCTAGACACCAGTTGATCTTCTGGTGTTGCACATTCCCCTGCAGACTCTCCAGGTGACGTCTGTGTCACAGGTGTAGGTAAGTCACAACAGACATTTAGTGACAAGGGGGCTACCTCCGTGGATGCTGGCATGTCACACCCTCAACTGCTTTCTGCAGTGTATTTTTACCTGTGGGTTCATATTAATTTAAACTGATCAAGGTTTTGATATATTCTAATATTCTAAAGTACGTATTATTAGATGTAAGAAGGTCTGTTTTCTGTTTTCAATCTTTGAGAAGAACCACATTAATCAAGATCTATGTTGATCAAGTCTTTTTTTTCTAACCCTGAATTTTCCGAGTATCGTGTTGCTTTAGTACATGAGATAACAAGAACGTAAATAGTTATTAACTCTTGCAGTTAACATCTTTTTGGCAAGTGACTGATGCTTTTAATTATATTTTTAAATGTTTGTTTTTAACAAGGTATCGGTTTCCTTTGGCTTTTTTATTTTTAGAACAAAACCAGAAAGGATAGAAGCTATTCTTGGAATTAGAAAAAAATAAGATTGAGTGGGGGATTTGAAAGGCATTTAAACTGTCTGTTCCCATCCCACCAAGATGACTCTGGTAAAGAGAGAGGTGAGGTGGAGCCATTCGGGTATGACGTGGTGAGTTAGTGGTGTTATACCTGCAGCCAACAAGTTTGGCGAACTTTGAACTCTCTTCACAGATGTTAACGTGACAGACATGGCAGCACGCTTGCGAGCACACCCACCGCTATCTGGAAGCAAAAAAAATGATATAGCAGAGGCCACAGAGAAAGCACATGCAATGTCATGCATTTAAAAAGTGAAACGTGTCAGACACTCGTGAGAAAGGTGAACAGTGGAGCATTAGTAATTGTAGAATACACCTCCAAATTTCACTCCCAGACTAAAAGGGAAAATGTAGAACAGAAGTGAAAAAGCAGGGATCTGCTCAGAGAAGGTAGCAATGCTTTAACAAAACCAAAGGTCTTACATTAATTTTCAACACTTTTTACTTAATGATATCCCCGATACAGAGCTTAGTCTTCTTTGCAAAATTAGTATTTAATGCACACTAGGTTTAGAAACAGCACAGCAAGCTTTTATAGTTAGGGATTATCTGTATTTCAGCCTAAAGTGTCATGATTATATATGTAAATAATTTAGATTAGACTTAATCTAGTCTACTTATGATTACTAAAGATAATCAGGGATGAGTTACCTTGATTCACTAATTCTTGAAGTGTTATTTTTCAGCTGACATAGGCATTACATGCTTCATATACACACATCATAAGGAAACACACAGCGTTATGCAATTTCATGTCTTCTCTCAGTTCTGAAATAGCTATTCTGTTTGAAGTTAAGGACAGCACTGAAGTACACAGTGAAATGAGACTGTTTTTTTTTAATGGATGGATCGCTCTTATACTTTGGAATAATAGTTGTGGCATAATCTATATCTATATGGAGAAAATCAAAATGTGAAGCAAAATATGGACACATGCGTCAGCCATTTTCCATGCTATGAGAAGCTGAGAGACTTCTAAATTTGGAAGACAAGCCTCCAAGACCGAAAGGTTAGCTCTCTATTTCTGAACAGAAGTCTGATTCTGCGCCCACATTCCTTGGTAATATAGCATGGACAATAAATAGCTCTCCATCTTCCCCTGCTTGTCAAAGCAGCCTCAGCTCTCCATTTGAAGGTGACCATACATAGAGACAAGTCAGATAACCAACAATATGAGATATAACTGTGAGAGCATAATTGTTGTATCTTGCCATATGCTTTCTTCCTTTACTTCATAGGCAAAATACCCAGCCTGTTAATTAAACACGAAAGAATAGAGATTTAGCATTATGTGTTAATTACTGGTAAAAATCATAAAAGAGTGAGGTCAATACCCCACAAAATTGGTGTAACTTTTCTAATATAAAACCTGACTTAAAATTATAAGTTTTTAAACAAAAAAAATCATTAAACAGGAAACCTGAGTTGAAACAGAAAATGCAAATAATCTGAAAGAATAACTAAAAATCTATAGCTAGGAACCAGTAGAAAAGACACAAATGGTAGAAAATTACAGCTGAAGATACCTTCAACAGAACACCAATACCTATTTTCAGTTTGCTAAAGACGTGTCTGACGGGGCATCACATAGGACACAAGATCTAGTCACTAGGTCTAAAATGACCAGGTAGTCAAGGGCATTGAAAGTACAAAGTGACGTCACCTTTAGCAGGATTTTCTCTCTCAGTGTCTGAAAAGATAACATCTCAGAACAAGCAGAGCGAGGGACATGGTTCAAGCTCAGCCTGTTCACAAGGTGTGCTGAGATACCCTGCACCATCTCCATGAATCCAAAAGGCTGTCGGAGAATGCTGGAGAATTTTGTGCATACAGTGGGGTACTTTAGGAAACATTAGACTGAAGTAGTTCAGAGTTTCAGTATGAGAGGTTACATTATATTTTGATCACATTGTATTTCTAAGAGCTAGACAGTGGAGGGTTGCTCTCTTAAAGAGCAAGTGCCCTAGGAAAGTCATTTTGGATCAGTGAGCAAGAGAAGTTATATCCAATTTCATTTCCTGGTCTGAAGTCTCAGTGTGTGACAGGCACACACATACCACTAAATAATTGTGGGTACACTGAAAGTAAATTACTGTTTCTCTTTTAATTCACATGTATTATTTTGACAAGTGACTTTTAAATTGGTAGGACATAAATGCTTATTATATAGTTTTCACCAAACTACTTAATAAATAGAATTATTAGATACTTCATTTAGGCTTCTAAGCAACATGAAAACAAAAAAAAAATACTCAGACACTACTATCACTGTGAGATAAAAAAGTATGGAAATCTTTAGGCTCAGTAAATGGAGACCTTTTGCTTGCTAACACTTAGTAAAGGTCTTATATTTTAAAAGCTGAGGTTTTGAAATTATAGAACAAAGAAACCACTAGAAATTAATATTCTGTTTCTACTTATATATTTATTTTGAAGATTTTTTAGGGACTCAATATCAGGATGCTGTCTCTGACACATAGCTCATCCCAAAGCAACCAAGTGCTGGTTTTATAGTCATCTATGAACCCCAGCCTGGTTGGGTACTCTTACTCCAAATTGCTGTTTCCACTTCTAGATAATAATGCTTAGATGGGTAAACCATAGTCCATGAATTATCTTTCCCCCTTTGAATGATAGTGAATTCTATCATATGATATGCATTAGAAAGTAATAGGTCATAGTGTAGACATTCTAAGATGAAACTTAGTCCTTGGATTGCTTGTTATGTAGCTGATTAAAAGTAAAGATTAGACATAAGATCATTTTTAGACCTTAGTGACTAACAAGTAGGATTTCTTGCTTATTGGTGTGAACTGTCCATGTGGGTGCTTCTGGATGTCAGGAGTCAAGGCTAAGGGAACCCTTGCTTCTCTCTCAATCTTAGAGGCAGGATCTTTCACTGAGCATGGAGCCCACTGATGATGATTAGGGAACCCCAGGACCCTCCTCCTGCTGCCTCCCAGCACTGACATGCTGGGTGTTTGGGATTTTAGCGGAGCAGCAAGCAGTTTACCCAACTGAGTCACTGCCTCAGACCTGGGGTATAGAGTTTTTAAGAAAGATTAAATATCATTAATAATGGATAGTAAGGCGAGCCAATTTTATTTGTTACTCGGGAATCAATTATTCCTTAATTTTGTGAAAACAGTGACAATAATTTATTTCCTAAAGCAATTTGTACCTGAAAGCAATCTATACCCATCTTCTATCGAAATATTTGTTGTCTGTACTTTTTTTTTTTTTTTTTTTTTTTTTTTTTGGTTTTTCGAGACAGGGTTTCTTCTGTAGCTTTTGGAGACTGTCCCGGAGCTAGCTCTTGTAGCCAAGGTTGGCCTCGAACTCACAGAGATCCGCCTGCCTCTGCCTCCCGAGTGCTGGGATTAAAGGCGTGCGCCACCACCGCCCGGCTGTACTTTTTTTTTTTAAAGTAGCATGTTTTCACTGCAACATCGTAACTACAAGTCAAGGGTTTCAACTTATATCTAAATTTGCATGTTTCCGTAAGCAACCCAATCTTATGCACGTCCATGCCCACCCGTCTAGAGTCAAGATCACTCTGTATAAATGAAAGGCTGTTATACAGGTTTCTATTTGGGCTGCTCAGCAGCAACTTGGTTCAGATACCAGAGAGTTAAACAATCTTCCAGTTTCTCTGTGCCTACTTTGTTATTAGGATTCAGCTATGGGAATGGGAAGACCAACTGTTGAATAGATTATATATAAGTACAGTATGTTTATTATAATCATATATGCATATTTCTCATAATGGGAAATCCTGTTTTGGGGAGCCGTGCAGAACTTACATCTTCAGAGGAGATATCTCTGAAATAATGAGTAAGCCCAGCCCCTTAATGTGACCTCTCTGCTGGAGTGACTCTGTGGTTGCACAGCAGGGTTCATCACGGTCCATTTTACATTGTATATGCATTATGAAATGATAGCCATCACTAGGCAGAGAAGACTGAAGAAGGCAAGTCCATCTCCACCTGTAAAAATGCCTCTGCTTGGCTCTCTGAGAGTTCATCAGTTCTTTCTCCAAACACTCTGTCTTGGTCACTAGTCCCAACATTATCTACATGTGGGCTCAGCCCTTGGGAGCCAACGGGCAGTGTTCTCTGAGGTCAGTTTGAGCAGGTTTCAGCTCAGAGGATGCCATAGGGAGTGGACCTGGCCTGTGTCTCCACACTGGATCTAGGGATTAAATACTGGCTCTAACCAACCAGTTGTTAATCCTTCTTCTAGACACTTTGCTGCAAGAAGCTTGATGGGTCTGGGCTTCCTTTTTGCTCTGCTAGTGGGCGGCCTGCTAAAACAGCTCTCCAGCATGAGCTGTGCCACAGCCACAGGGTTTCAGTGAGAAACTTGTCTTCTTTACTAACTGCGTGCGAGCATGCTGCATATGAGACTCTTGATAATGAGGATGAAGTTACCAGCAAAATAGTTCTACTGTGGGACCAAAGTGATGGTTTATATAGTTACCAGACATTTACACAAACCATTTTACCATTAAAAAGCATCCAACACAGGGTTCAGGGGCATTTGTGTTAAAATATTTAAGGATACTGTGTGCAAGTCTAAAAATGACATGCTGATGGCTTTCTGAGTATCATGATAATAAAGAATCAGACTCATTTTGTATGAGGTTTTAGAATTCTATCTCCTGACTTTTGTCAATATAAACAGTTTATAAAATGGAAGGTTTAAATACTGTTCACCAGAGCAACTTGCCTTTGGGCCTAACATTAAGTAAGAGATCTTAAGTGTATAAATACAATTTCAAGCAGCTTGAAGAGCTAATTGAAACAAACAAACTAAAACAAACCAAAACAAACAAACAAACAAAAAAAAAAAAACGGGAACCAAAAAGGGCTGAGGTAAGCGCTCAGTTGGTAAAGTGTTTGTCGTTCAAGTATGAAAGTTTCAGTTTGGTCCTCAGAATTTAGATTTAAAAAGCTGGCCACAGTGGCATGAGCCTGATAGTTCCAGTAATTACTGGAGATGCAGAGACAGGGGGATACCTGGGACTCACAGGACAGCTAGCCTAAGTCTAATCCCAGAGTTCCAGGTCAAATGAGAGACCCTGCCTCAAAATCAAAGTGGATTACTAAACAAGGCATGATACTGAAGGTTAACCTGTGGTCTCTACACACACACACACACACACCTACCTGTATACATGTTTACCTGTTACATGAACACATACATACACAAATAAAATATACAATAAAAGATCAGCAATGGCAGGTAACAAAAAATTGAGCTTTGGGCTATGAGATTGGAACACGATGATAAAGCAAAGTAATTTGTCCTATACTCAGAAACTCATTTACAATTAATATAGTGCTATGCTAATGTAGGACCAAGGTGGCTTGAAGAGCAAAGCTAATGAGCTAAAGAACAAATAGCATACCTGTATTCATTTTCACCTGCAAGGGTTTGCTATTAAAGTCTTCAGTTTTCCTGTAAGGAAGGAAAAAAAGAGGTGATGTAGAATTGACATACTAAACCATGGAACAGAAGGCTGTGGACACAGTTTTGGTTTCGGTGTACCTAAGACAGTGGTTCTCAACCTTCCCTGTGCTGCGACTCTCTGATACAGTTCCTCAGGTTGTGGTGACCCTCAACCATAAAATTTATTTCCATTGCTACTTCATACTTCATAACTAATTTTGCTGCCGTTACAAATCGTAACCTAAATATCTGTTTTCTGATGGTCTTAGATGACCCCTGGGAAGGAATCATTGAACCTCCGAAGGGGTTGTGACCCACAGGTAGGAACTGCTGACTTACAAGTTAATACCACATTATCATTAATCTTTTTGTCTTATGATAATAAAGCTCTATTTTTATTTAATGGTGGTCACTAATGGTTGAAAGTAGAGACCTTCCTTCCTTTCTGTCTGATTTTATTTCTTTCTTTGCTGTAGACTAAACCCAGCCTCATGCAAACCTAGCATGTGTTCTACCCAGTGAATTATATTCACAACCTAAAATTTCATTTTCAGATGTTTAATTTTGATGCCTAACCTCATGATTCAAACTTAGCACACAAAGGGAGTTTTTTTTCCTAAATAAATGCCCATGTGATTGATTTTTCTTTAACCCTACAAAGAATTCACTGTTATGTATAATTTTCCAGTATTTCAAAAACATATTCTGGTATCTTGAAGTCATTCCCTTACACATGTGGGTCACTTTTCATAGTGATGCACTTTTAAGAAGTCATTTTATCGTATTTTACCTTTTAGTTTTCAATGTATATAAGCAAAGAAGCTCTTTTCTGGCTGTTTTTTAACCTTGTTTCTAAACTCTGGCATGTTTCTAAACACTGGACTTGGCAGCCTTAACATGTAGGGTAGGGATGCCAATGGACCCAAGGAAAAAGGCAGTGCTCCGTTCAGGAGCTTTGAGAATGTTCCTCTCAACGTATTTATTTTAATCTCTCAGTAGCAAAACTTTCAATTTGTTCCCCTTACATGGACAAAGTAAATGGAAAAGTTGCCTCAGGGGATGTCTGTGACCATGGCTGAAGCAGCTTCTAAAACAAGAAGGGGTAAACAATCCCAGAACAGGAGGATTGTAAGGACATTTCCCAAAGTTGACCTCACTGTGCCTTCTGGAACTAGGTAGTATATTGTGCTGAAGACTGAATCAGGTTTTAAAGGGGGATGAGGAAGGCAGTGTTCACACCAGAATGATACTGACTGTGGAAGGTAGGCTGATTCTCAGATCATAAAATCGCTAATGTCTGAAATAATATTTCTTCACTGAACAGAGAATTAACACCAACATGTATTATTAGAATTCAATGCAGATATTTGCAAAACATTGGACTCTCAGACAGCAAGGGAGGATTAAGTAGAACAAAAGAAGGCGCCACAAACCCCTGGGCTGCTCCATTTTAAAGTGATGTATCCTGTTACTTCTAAGGTAATTTGTTAGCTTTTTAAACATTATATTGTTTTAGTTGTCAAAACGTTAAATGACTAACTTCCTAATCAGGGAAGACATTTTTGAGGTTCTTAAAGACGAGCCCTGGTATTTGCATGCTTAAAAATAACCTGAAACCCGAAGGCTTCTTGGGTGACTAATAAAAATGCACAATCCGGTCTCCCTTGTTTGCACAAAAGACATGAACAATTCCACCACTGAGAACTCTTGAAGCAATTTAAGCTACAGAGAATCCAATCTCTTTTGTTCTGTTCTGAAAAGAATTGTCTCTGACTGCACTTGCATAACGAGCATAGATTATTCTGGAAGGCATCACATTCTTGGAGTGTTTGCATGCTGCTAGAAGACAGCACTTCAAGTATTTTCTTAAATTGGAATTGAACCAGGGCCAAAGCTATGACAATGGACCATAAAATATAAATCATTTACCCAAAGTAGGCAAGTCCAGAGAATAAAGACCCTAGTGCATTAACGGGTCAAAATCATTTTTCATAGATTGTGCAGGATCATATTTACTTAAATCAGTTCTTTACAAAGTTGATAGAAAGGGCAACATTATACCAATTCAAGATATGCATGGCAATAAGTTTGGTTCACTTAGAGATCTCCAGTATTTGTATGACAATGGATTGTATTGTTGGTTGATGCTTCAGCAATGACATGATATCATGCTGAAATCTTTTAATTGTACCGACTGTCTTTCCATTACCGATACCTCATTGCTGTTTTGTGGAGCAGAGGGGCCTTTGTTTTCAACATGCATGGAAGGATAGACTGTGCAATATTTCTTCTGATTGGGGGGTCTATCCTAAGAGGTTTGACCACATATCCATGCAACTGTGGTCACAGATGTATAATTATGCTTCAGTTTATTATTTATCATCACAACCAGTCATGCACTCTGAAGAACAGCAGAAGCAGCATCTTTCCTCCAATTTTATCCAAGAATTCTGTGAAAGTCATGTGATTTTGGCAGAGCTGAGTGTGACCATCAAGGTCATAGGTCAAGGGAGAGAGTCAAATAAGCAGAAATTTAAGGTGAGGCACGGATCTAATTTTTTTCCATGGATTAATTTTAACCACTCAAATTGATATAGCTATTCTAAAGGAATATATCAGTGGTTTACATATTATTTAGATGTAAGTACATGGATTGTCTACACACTGGAAAACACTGTGGATGCTAGATTGCTTAGAGATGTATTTTAAATATGAGGAGGATATGGTGTGCTAAGGATCTACAGCAGATTCCAACTTGAATTTTATGTGTGCTTTGAAATGGCCTCTATTGTACCACCCTTTCTGGTTAAAATACCCTAAGTGATCAATGCATTTCCCTTTCTCTCTCTGTCTGTGGTGAGATAAGAAGTATTCAAAATTGCCAAATCAGTTCAGTTCTCAATTGCAGCCAAATGGCTTAGTTCAGGTTGACATTTAACGTCACTTAACCGTGAGAATATGTCAACATGCTGCTTTGAAATGTTTACACGAAAATGCCAATCAGTTCATTTTATTCTTTATGCTCCCTGGGTTTTGAGAACAAAAATACACCTCAAATCCCTTTCTGAATGCGTCCTCCAAATTGTTCCCCACATATGAGACATCAACTCCTCTGTCTTCAAGTGGGCGGTACAGAACTCATCACTGTAGATATATGGGCAAGATGTCCCGGGCATAGGAATGCTACCACCCACTATTACTGAGCTAATGAACCTTGAGGATGGGCTCACAGGAGAAGGCAAATTAGGCAGTACAGTGGAGGGGTCAATGCATTCAACATCATTATTTAGGAATGAAGAGAAGTAACTACAAGAACTAAAGAAACAAAAGGTCATAGAGCCACTGATGATTCTTATATGAACATATATCATATTAAATTGCATGGTATCTGGGGGAAAACATTTGAAAAAAGATCATGGGTTGAAGGAATTCTGTAATTATTCTTTTGGGGATGTTACCATGCAAACTACTTAAAACACTTACAGATTTTCCAAAACAGCATTTTTCCCTAAAGCCATGATAAAGAAAGAAATCTTTACCAGACAGGTAAGACTGTCTGGTATTTTCCCCATGCTTCAAAGTCCGTCATAGGGATTGAGGAGATGGCTCTGTTGGTAAACTCTTTGCTGCACAAGCATTTGCACACCTGAGTGTGGATCCCTGGCACCCGTAGTAAGGCTGTGTGCAATGACACCCCAGTGAACGCTGAGGCTCCCTGGCTAGTTAGCCTTGCCTACTGATGGAATCTAGATTCAGTGAGAAACTGTCCTAAAAATTAAGGCTGAGGGTCACTGAAGAAGATGTCAACATTAACCTTTGGTCTCCATAGGCAGATGTGCATAACCCACCGGTACACACATGTGCACACATGCTTATAGAAGTATATGCACCCTACACAAACATGAAGTCAGCACAACACTCTAAATGAATGTTATATTTATTGTGTATGGTCACATGAATATTGCTCTAGCATCCTACCTCCCCAATGACAATTACTTTTATAATCCTTACAGATAATTAAAATATACCTCTAAGTGCCTGAATTGCACATTTTTTTTCACTAAAATAGTCATTCAATTTAACAGTATGGTACCAGGAAAACTACATGGGATTATGCTGCAGAGTCAAAAATCAAATGGATTCTTTATGAAAATGAAGATGAGTCAGGCACAAAACGATTATATACAGTGAATTAGAATAGTCCCACAACAGAGTGACAGTGAGCTAAGCAGTGTTGGAAGGATGGTGCTGTGGATGTATATGAAATATAGTTTGTGCCTCCTAGAGCTTCAGATGTGAGTTTTAATCACCGTCAGTTATTAAACGGCAGAAACTTTTACTATGGTATTTAGAGGTGGGTCTTTGTGAAGTGATTAGAATCAGATAAAGATAGAGCCTACGCAATTGAATCCTGATGGCTTCGGAAGGAGAAGGAAACAGATCCAAAGTTTTAGAAACAATGCACCTACTCTGTCTCTTGCCATATGATGCTCTAAGATGGTTTCCTTACACCTGAAATACAAGTTAAGATAAGCACTGTTCTTTTCAACTTTGCCATTCTGTGACACTGTGTTATTGGTCACAGAAAACATTCTAAATCAGAGAAGACATGGGGCCAAGATGGACTGGATTCAGAGTAGGTCTACCTTGAATCACGGATACAATGGATACTGAGCTCATGATCATCTTCAACAGCTGCAGCAATTCAAGTTGACCCTTCCCCCACTGACAGGTGAGTAGCACACATCCCATTTACCACCATATAATTTATCCTAAAGTCCTTGATTATGTCCCAGGAGAATAACCTAAGCAGCGTGGTGGTGGCTCATGCCTTTACTCCTAGCATTTGGGAAGCAGATCACTGTGAATTCAAGGCCAGCCTGGTGTACGCATTCTCCCATCTTCCAGTGACCGCACCCCAACTCTATGGCTTATTAGTTCATCTGTATGCTTTCTTCCATCCCCAGTTATCCCACCCCAACTTTGCAGCATGCTGGACTGAGAAGGATTTCTGATATCTGGGGGGAGAACTCTTCTTAATAGAGCTTGCATTTATCTAGGATTTTTAAAACACTGTCATGAATACGATAAGACAAACTTCAGGAAACATTTGGAGCAAGCACTCCCCCGCTTAACTACAGTCAGATCACGAACGCCAAAGAGAGCGACAGTAAAAAGGTTGCAAAGCTTATCCTTGAAAATGTCTTTCCCTTTGCTGTTTCGAATCCTAGATGATGTCTGCAGGAAAGAGATGCTTATAAAATGCAACGTAATGAATTTGTGACAGATCAAAGAGTTCTAGCTTCTCTTTCTGTCGCCATGCAAGGAGCACCTATTCCTATCTTGAGGGGAGTGGAGCATCTTTGATCCTTTACAAGAACTCATTTTCAAAACTGTGTGCTTGGTAGAATTTCCCTCTACAATGAAGCTTTATATTTTTTTTATTCTGGTTTTTATATATTGATAACACAAATACTCTGACATTAAAAAATATTTCATTTGGCTAATTTAGTTTTCCATGTTTCAGACATTAGGACATAAACTGGGACAAACATTAAATGCTTTAGTAGGAATGGAGATTTATGGCTTGATATATATAATTTTTTAAATTCCAGTCCTGTAAGAAAACAGATTTCTGATGATAGATATATGAGGATTAAAAATGTTTTTTTTTTTCCCAAGATGACAGAGCAACAAGTTGACACTCGAGAGGCAGCTCAGCTCGTTGGAGTCTTAATAAAGAATATAAAGACCATGCATCCTTCTTCAAGGCATCCTGAAGGGATGTTAGAAATCAAGACTAAGACCTCCTAAGCCTCACGGCAGAGCCTTAATGCAATACTGAACTTTGACCGGCAAGAGAAAGAAGAACCTGTGAGGATGTGAGATGGAGAACTACATTTGTTGTGAAATAAAACAGGGATGGTTAGCACGGAACCACAGGCTTATCCTTCTAAGACCGGGAAGGAGTAATGGCCGCTTGTGACGGACTCCTGCTTCCCAGCTACTGTGTAAACCCATATGGAAAGCATTATTCTGATTTTCTAAATCCAGGCCCATGGCTACGGCTACTTTTTCTATGAAAACCCCAGAAATGTAAAAGGAATGCGTCTTCTGAAGTACCTCCATGGCAAGGCCATGTTACCAAGTTCTGACTGTAAAAGAACCCCGTGTATTGCTAATTGACTGTTAAAGTCACGAGTTTCCTCTGATTTAAGGCACCTGTTTGCTGAGCACCTGTGAAAACATTTGTGCAACTTGGCAATGACAAGGCTTATTGTCCAGTTCTGGTATTATTATAAATATGTCTCGGAGACGCTGTGGCAAAACTTCGCCTGTTACCCGAAATTGGAATTTTGACAAAGGGATAGTACAAAATTAACCTGCTCGATTAGTCTTCACGGTTCAAGGGTGTATTTCTTACTAAGTTTATCTAGAATGAAACTATAGTCAGTCTCGTTGTGTACATTTTACATTTGGTAAATTGGCTCATTCTAGAAAAACTAAGGGGGAAACAATGGATCAAGAGCAGAGGGGGAAAATGTGTGAAGATATATGAAATTTATTAAAATATATTTCTGATGGTTTTTTGACTGTTTAGTGTAGCGTCCTTCTGGCTCTATGAAAATGTGCAATAAAGACAGATGTCTTGCATTTTCATTGTCAGAGTGACTTATCTCTGGCATCAGAAATGTCACGCTATTATCACAGTGCGACACTACCCTTTGGAGTGCAAGGGTGCTTCTCTAGAATCAAGAGTCTGGTATGACATCCCTGTGTGCCAAGTGTTCAGAAGGAGACTAGGGGAAGAAGCACGCATTTGAAGGAGTTCCTCTTTTCTGACTGTGTGAGATTTCAGCATCTTTACTTCGAAGAGAGAGAAAAGGGGGCATACCTGTTCTGCAGAGGGCGTACACATGAGAGACGACAAATAATTGTGACAACATTGACTTTCAGTAAGAGTAAAGGCTGAAGCAACTATGATTTGACAGAAAGGACTGCCTTCTCAAGACCCATATGAGATAAGCCTAGAGGATTTAATAGACTGTGGGCTTAGTGTAACATGATTGTTTTAAAATGTAATTAAGTCAATGTATAAATCAACCGTGGATTTTTTTATATAAATAAAGATCACAGTCCTAACTGTGCTGGAAAGTTGGGCCCACTCGAGTCATGTTGGAAAGCATCTTTATTTGTGCACATGACATCCTGGTCGGAAGGCAAGTCTGAGCAGGCTGTGAAGGTCTTCAGAGAATGCTGGCGGGGAGATGGCGAGGCCACTGGCGACAGGGTGGAAACACTGTGGTGAGCTGTCAGTCAAGTGTTAGCAGCTGTGAGGAATACTATTGGCAGATGCTCAGATTGCCTTTTAACGCCAGACATTTCAGGCGGGTGGACCTTTGGGTTCACGATCTCAAATAACCCAAGTTTGTGGTGTGTACTGACAAGGAGTTCTATAGATAACAAACACAATTAGAAACTTCAGGGTTTCCTTAGGGGTGTCACCAAGCTTAAGAATTATGACATCCAGATGTGACTGTCCCCTAATACTGGGTTCTTAGAAGTCTAGCTGCCAATCTTCACTTGAAAGAATGCCAATAGGTCCACGCTAGAACCAAGTGCTTTCAGATTTCTGTGTACTGGAGCAAAATGGGATTTTGCTCTTATTGCTCTTTTGTACAGAAAAATGTCAACCCAAACAATCAAACTTCCAATCCTTAGCCAGTTCATGAGTTCCCAGCATGCTTCACTGTTTATACCTAAAATAGTCTTTCATACCTTGCCACTATTTAAAGCTAAGCTGTCTGTCACTCAGTCCACCAAAAATAGGCAAGAAAAACATACAAATTTTTCCTTAAGTTGTACCCTGGAGAACAGAGAGGCTTATTTGAATAAAGACTCACAAAACTCCGTACTTACTTACACAGTTGTTAAGGAGTAATGGTTAGAAATTTCTAAAAAAGATGCTTGGCATATTTTAATTTGTACAACTAGATATTATTTGCTCTCATCTTGGTTAGTTATTTATCCCTGCCCCCTCTGTTTACAAAATCTCTAAACTATTTCTTTAAACCCTGATGTTCATAACTCTTGGAAATGCTTGAAAGCTCTCTTCTGAGCTTCCAAAACACACTAGGCCATGAACTCATCCCATCTGGAACTAGGTGGCTGCATCTTCAGGGAAGAGTCACTGAGGTGTGGACTCATCTGCCACAGCATCCAGAGACTATTGTATATTGTACTGCTCTATTCCAGGTTCATTGAGAGAAAGGGTGTCTGTCTGGAAATTTGCGATAACTTGCTAATCATCAATCTCATCATTTCCTTTCCTAATGAAAATACAAGTGTTTCCTCAAAGCCATGAGTAATGGAAACCCAAAATCCATCAGGATCATGCATGCTCATACTAATTCTATGCCAGTATGTCTGAGGAGAACAATTGCTTTTCAGTAATAACTAGATAATTTCTAATTTATTCTTTTATCATTAACATGTTGGCTATCTGTACTTCTTGATTATGGCAAAAGTCAACGTCACTTATTGGTGAGGAAGTAAAAAATACAAAAAGTTAATTATTTTTTACAGAAGCGCAACTTCACAAATATACATACATGCACACACAAACTCATGCACACAGTGCACACACATACACATACATACACACATGCACACATACATGCATGTACAGACAAACGTGCACTCACACATACAATCAGGGGCAGAATCAAACAACTCATATTTTAGGTAGCTTTCAGGTACATGCTCTTAATCTAATTTTTTTGTATCTTATTACTAAATAGGTGTCCTGTTAATGTGGGCCAAAGGCCAAACCAAAACAAAACAACCACGTGTATGTGTCTGACTTTTTAAATTAATTCCTTGATTAGAACACAAAGAAATGAGTTTCACCATGACATTTTCAGACATATCTATTATTTTGTTCTTATTCACATCCCCTACCACCCTTTCCGGTCTCTCTTCTCTACTCTCGGTCCCTTGTCACTTCCTCGACAGCCCTGAATCTTCTCTCATGACACATGCATTCCTTTATCTTCTGTTGTCCCCTGCTTTAGATCTTCTCTCTATTTGCATCCCCTCACACACATCCACATTCTGATAAAATCTAGAAATCCAAGCCAATATAATTTAACTTATACAATGGAAGACTTGTTTTAAAACACAAAATCCCAGGACTTTCATCATCTGAAATACACTAACTCTAGGAAGGTAAGTAGTCAACAGACATCCACTGAAGGTTTACATGCTGACCACTAAGCTGATTGCCCTGGTTGCAGATTCCAAACAGAGTCTAACTGGAAGCCAATGATTTGTTCACATATTAAAATTCACAAGAAGAAGATCATTAAAAGATTCATATTTCTGATAGGACCAGGATTAGAGGGACATACATTAATGGAAGCCTACAGCAGTTAGGCTATCTTTAGCTGCCAACTTAGCTCCAGAAATAAGGTCTGCCATATGTCTTTCCATATTATCTCAAGTGTCTATCTGTCCACTGGGGTTCTCAACTTGAGAACTGATGTCTAAGAAAATATCCATTTCACAAATCCACACTTAAAAAAGGAACAAACGTCAGCCCATAAATTATCATAACCTTGTAAAAGCAGGAGGGATATTGGGAGTGACAGGAATTATTCGTTTACTTGGTCTTCTGTTAGAGTTGACAGCAGAGAAGTCCCCTGAAACTAATAAATCACAACACAGTTTACCGTTCCAAATGCCAGAGTCTTTGTACAGCTCCCATTTAAAGCGCAAAGACTGCTGATTTTGAGGAAACAGGGCCAGAACATCAAAGCACGTTGCATTTTTGACAATATTTTCATCGCATTTTCTAACTGGCAGAGTCACCCATGCCAACACATTCTAAATCACAGCGGCACAGGGAGCCCAGTGGCATTGGAAGCTATTTTGTGTGTGTGGGTGGGTGGGTGACTGTTTTGCTAGGTTTTGGAAACAATTACCAAAGTCTGTGACACAAAAATGTCAGCTTGTTCCTCTTCTTTAGAAAAAAAAAATACTGGAATTAGACTGATTACTTAGCACAAATTATAATTTTATACACTTGGCTATATTTTAATGCTGCCCTATGACACATGTATCAAGAAAATACTGATTGGGGATCTTCTAAATTGGGGAGAACATGAGGAGTATAAAGTATGGAATGTTTATAAAGAAAATTTGTTTTCCTTCAAAATTATAGATGAGCGCTAAGCCCAGGAAATAATGCTCGAATGGGTCCCCCGGGTCTTCTTTTAATGACTACATAAAATGGCCTACACATCAAGTATCAATTTATAGGCAGCAAATGGTTTTAAAGGTTTCTATGTAGTTTAAGCACGTATGGTAGCGTTTCACCAAAGAAGCTAGCTTTCGGTATCCTCCAATGCAACGCCAGATCCGGCTCTCACCGGGTTAGCCCAGTTTCTATATTGCTTTGCGTAAGCTCCAATTCATAGGCGACTCACACGCATTCCTCACGCTGCTCTGGGTTTGAGAAATCCCCTCCTCAAATTTGACTCCATTTCCCCTACATCTCCCATCTGGAGTCCAGCATCATTTGTTCTTCACTTAATTAGTAGCCAGACATTGCAAGAGCCTGTTTTATTTCAGACCCCATGAAAACTTAGACTTGGGGTTTCCTTTGGATGTTACTGCCTCTCTGCTATGTGTGTCCTCAGAAGTAAAATAAAAGCCATTTTACTCTGGAAAGAGCATGTCTGTTTGCTGAAGTCCTTCATTTAATTTTGTTCTAGACTGTAGAGCTCGGGTAGGGGCTTTAAGCATTTTTAGTCCTTTTGATTTTACATAAGGGAAGCACAGATTAAACATAGTATAGCACTTGGGCTGGAGAAGATAATAAAATAATAATAATAATAATAATAATAATAATAATAATAATAAACAATAATTAATAAACAGTGACTTGGAGGCCAATACTATTGGTGGTTACCCCTTGAGAATAAAGAACACCTAATAAATGGTCTTCTGTGCACGGTAGGAGGTGCCATGGTGCGTAACAGTGGGAGCAGATGGTTTTCATCGCTTGTCTTAAGGTGGTCTAGGTCTCTCTTCATTGCACTTTAAGTGGCTTAGGCTCCTTCTGTGGTCCATTGCTAAGAGCACAAAAGCGGGCCCTTGAGGAGTGCTCAGAACCCTCCTGTCTGTCCCACGGCACCCTCACAAATGCATGGAACTGAAGGAAATGAACACGACTTTCCGTAAGTTTGCATATATTACACGGTGTCCCATAATAAAATCTCATCTTAGATAGGTACAAACACAAAATCAGGAAGCACATAGCCTGACCCTTGCAACGTGAAGACACGCCCTGTCAACGGAGCAAGCCATTGCGGCTGTTAGTGTTTTTATTTATCTTGATTCTGACCACTTTGTCCAGAGAGGAGGGAGAGGAGCCCTCATGGAAGTGAGTCACATTTCAGTTATAATCACCGGAACACTCGAAGATGAAATCATTTTATTCAGCTGAACCAACATTATAAAAAGTAAATTACTTCATATATCTTTGGCATGCGGCTAATTTAGCTATTTTGAGCATTTCCTGGAATTATCTATCTTACCCATTCTTTCTTCGCTGTATTATGCCCATATCTGTCTTTCTTCCTTTCCAGCACTTTCCTGGTCATGTTAATGAAAAGGAGGAGGAAGAAACATGTGGCTTTGGTGACCTTCAAGTCTTTAAGGCAAAGAAAAAAGATGCCACAAAGAGTCACATTTTAACAGTATCATTCCACAATTCAAACTTAATGTTATAACTTTTATAGTGTCCTATTTCCTAAGTTATAAATTTTGAATATTACTTCTGGTTCTGTAATATTTATTTCTATACCTATCCATGTGTGGATGGATGAATATATATATTTTTTCATTCATGCAGATTTTCTATATATATATATATATATATATATATATATATATATATATATGAACACTTAAAATATAAGCCAGAGATGATTGTATATAAACCTGAGTCTTTCTTACTTTTTTGTCAAAAGTTTTTATTCAGTCCTTATAAATTAGATATACCTTCAACCTTTATTATTCAGTAAAAGGAAGCTAAAACTATAATAAAGCGGTATATATTTTTCTGGAACGGGCTAACGTGACGTTTGGTGATTTCCCTTTTCTAATTTACCATGTTCTTGTAATGTACTATGTTACTTTTAGAATTCATTTTATCAGTGGTTAAATGAAAGTAGCATATAAGTAAATTATAACATGTACACACACACACACACACCCACACACACACATCCGCACACACACATTTCTATATTTAAAATGAAGTCATAGAAAAACTTATGTACTTTTCTCTAAACACAAACCTTTGTGTTGCAGGGAACTGCTTGTTCGTCCCAGCCGCCCAGAACCAAAATAACCACACAGTTATGTATTAATTAAATCACTGCTTGGCCCATTAGCTCTAACTTTTATCTTAATTTAACACATTTTTATTAATCTGTATATCACCACGAGGTCATGGCCTACCAGCAAAGTTCCAGCATGTCTATCCCTGGCAGCGGCTCCATGGCATCCCCTGACTCTGCCTTCTTTTTCCCAGCATTTCGTTTAGTTCCCTCCCCCCCAGCTCTGTTATAGCTCTGCTATAGGCCCAAAGCAGTTCCTTTATTCATTAACCAATCAAAACAGCATATAGACAGAAGGACCTTCCACACCACCTTTGATTACTGTTCTCGTTGATGTTTCCAAACCTTGTCTCTCCCCACCTAACCCCAATTTCCTTGCTTTCCAAAGCAAGCATTCAAACTTTTTTTATGCAACTGTAACACGGTAAGCAAGAGGGACTTGTTCTATTAGCAGTTGAATATCTCCAAAGCATATCCTTCAAAAGAAAGAAACAGCTAGATCTACATTTATCTGAAGTTTCAAAATGAATTGTGTTTCCTCTACATTATCACTTAATTCGCCCCCTTCCATGTGATGCCTGCATTTGCATTATGGACACCCCGGTATACAGCTGAGGCAGATTTTTTTTTGCCTTTGCTTCCTGTATGAGCTGCATAGTTGGTCTCATGTGGTTAGAGCCTTGTCTCATACATATGAGCTGTGTACTAGTGGAGTGACCAAGAGTAAGCTGAGCGTGTACCAGTCAGCTGTCCATACTCAAAGACACAAAGACATGTGCCAAAAGAGACGTGGAGAACTAAGTGAGGTTGCCTGGTGGAGTTCAGAGAAACCTGGCTCTTTGGGCAAATAAAGCATATTTTCTATATGCAAACTGAGTTATAGCTCTGTTATGTTGAAAATAAACACATGTAAAGCTAATTAGACATTCTGGCATAATCTTGAAAATAATTTAATGGGTTCTACAATTAAATAAAACAATGATTGTTTAATAGGCCTTGACTTTTCCTGCAGATACTTAGTGTTGCAAGTTCAGTGAGGGTCATATGTAGAAATTCGAAGGTTGAGCTAATATTTCAGGTCAAGTGATATGATAGTTTAAACGCGATAAGATTTATAATCAGCATGAAAACAAACTTCTGGGTGTATCTTTGAGGGAAATTTTAGATTGAGATTAATTGAGATGGGTAGGCCTACCCTGAGTGGGCATGGCACCATTCCATGGGTATGGGGTCCTGGACTAGATAAAAACAAGAAGATGAGCTCAGCACAAGAATTCATATTCAGTGTGACCAAGGCAAGCTAGAGAAGGAAGGGTTTATTTGGACTTGTGGTTCCAGAGGAACGAAATTCCACTAAAATGGCGACATATGGCAGCAAGCTTGAGAGCTTGCACCTTCAAACCATGAGCCCTAAGCAGAGATAACATACTGGCAGTAGACGAAACTTTAAGCTCTCCAAGTCCAGACCAGTGATATCCTTTCTCCAAGGAGATTGCACCTCTTAAACCTCCACAAATGGTGCCACTCACTGGGGATCAAGTGTTCAAATAGTCAAGACTATGGGGGACATTTCTCATTCAAGCCTCTACACCACGTTATCAGAGAGGCCGTTCCTGACCACCCCATATGCCCGTATGCATTGCCTTCGTCCTTGGTTCCATTATTCTTTGGAAGTTGACCTGCAGAGCTCTTCTTACTGCCTTTGCCTCTTACATGTTTGCTTATTATCTTGTTTTCCATCGTCACAGCAGAGCCCTTCCATGGGAGAATGTGATTCAGAGACAGGAAACGCAGTCATGGGTTGGAACCTACAGGGGGAACGGCCCTTATTCTGGGAATGGAGGGTGGACAGGGGAAAGAATGAGTATGGTGACGTTCTCAAGTCAAGATTTCTTTTCCCTTTAGGAAGTTCAAGGACATAGTCATTTTTAGCACTTGGGTAACTATGGAAATGTTACTGTGGTAGAGGCGTGAGCCAGGGAAGTTCAAAGAGAGTAGAACAAACCTGTGTTCCATGTTCCATAATAGAACCAAAACTGTCAATGTGAGCTGGGCATCATGACACAAGTCCATAATCCCAGCACTCGGGAGGTGGATGTAGTGAGAACAGAAATTCATGGTCATCCTTGATTATATAGTGAATTCAGGGATAGCCTGGGCTACAAGAAATCCTGTCTCAAAGAAATGACACTGTCATTGGTGACCTCCCTGTCATTACAGTGTAGCCACATGAATTAATTTTGCCACACGTTGATAGTGAACACCATCGTTTACCTTTGTGAAATTAGGCACTAATTGATCTAGCATGGGATTCTGATCACTGGCATGAATCTGGTTAACCCTGGAGCAAATCAGTGGACTCTGAAACCACTACCTCCCTTTGTAATCTTCGCTTTGAATTCTGTAAGTGTGGTATTATACACTTACACAGCCAACTCTTATCTTTATGTGTAATGAGAAACTGGCTTTCTCAGATATGACAACTGTCATTTGTTAATTGGCTATGTGGATGACTAGGTCTTACATATAATCTCCTTTTGTTACAATTACAAGTGATACGGTATTATCTTATTAAAATAACATGTTTGTGTTTTAGTCAACTTTCTACAACTGCTTTCAAAATGAATGTTTTTAATAACAGACACGGTCAGCAGGTTGGAACTCATGACATTGTGGGCACTGTCTTGTAGAAAACATCAAAAGATGTCAGCATTCTTTCACTAGACCCACTGACTCTAATACTTGATCTACATCAAGACCATACTTGAACTTTGTGAATATGTTAAGCCAACACCAAACAGAATAGCAGCAGACTGTAAAATTTTAATGCAGTTCTATCTATATGTTAGTTTCCTCCAGGCTTTTCCCACCTCATCAGCACCCAGAACTTGTTACCTAAGATTTTCACAAAAACACGTTTTACAACAGCAAAGATGCAATAAATCTTTCTACTTGAATACCTCAAAGAATAATTTTAGAGTTTATCTTAACACATCTTTAGAATATTTGATTCTATGAAAAGATAAGGAACTATGTTATGAGAATACAAATTAAGGCCTTATAAATCATTTCATAAAAGGTAAACCAAATAATACTAGTAACCAGTATGATAGGTTTTAAGACATCCACGTTTTCTTGTCAATGTATGTTAATATTTGCAAATAAAATGATTTACTTAATCATAGTTAATTTTAGAGGTATTTGGTTATATACGTTGTCTCAAGTGAGAGAACAGATGTTAGGACTAAAAGCAAATGTTTTAACATTTATTTTGATACATTAACCACAAGATAGGATTATCCAAACAGAAAAGGAATAACTTGAGAAAAATTCCCTTCGTTTCAATTTTAAATCTGTCTCCTGCAATCTATAGCCTTTCTCTCCAAAAACTACCCTTGAATATTCTAAGGAAAGCATAACAAATAAGAAAGGGCCTACAATAAAGGCCTGCCAAGCAAGAGGTCAAGGTATCATGACTGTTCTAGGTAGCTAACAGCTTTCTGATTGGATGAGAGAGCTGTTCCACAAGAGGGGATTTCATTTCTGGTACCGTAACCCTGGTGGCAAACCCTTGGCCGAGGAGGTCACAGGCCCTAGGGCGGAGCCTGCTATTGCAATTTTGCTAAATGGTCATGCTGTCAAATGGCTTTCCATCTGGTCACATTGATACCCACACACCTGGGCTGCTCTCCACCTTGGTATGAGAACAGCGGTCACTGGAAAGGTGCATAACTTGTCAAAGAGCTAAGGATAGGAGACTCAGTGCTCAGCCCAAACAATAATCTATATTAATGTTCCCACCACCAAGGCTCGAGGAGCAGCACTGGAGACATACTGTAAGAACCCGAGAGTGGGGAGGAGTTCTGTGATACGCTGTCTTCTGGCTATTCCGCCACGAGCTCACGGCAGCTATGGTTCTTTGTACAAGAACTGCACAGGATCAAACCAGCCAGGCCCTGTCCTATACTGAAGAGCTTCTGACAATAACTGCAGGGAGGGATCATTCATTTATTTTTATGTGAGTATTTTGCCTGCATGTATATATGTGCATTGTATACCAGTAGAGGCCAGAAAGAATGATCTCCTGGAACTGCAGCTATAGATGACTGTGAGCTACCATGTGGGTGCTGAGAATTGAACCTGGGTCTTCTGCAAGAACAAGTGCTTGTAACCACTGAGCCATCTCTAAGGCCCAGGAGAATCATTCTTTATTGAGTCTATGGTAATCGGCAGATTTTCCAGTGGAGAGCCGCCCACACGTGTACACATGAGTAGTAGCAATTGGACTTAGTGGGTTATCAAAAAAATAAAAAAGGCAGAAGTTGGAAGGGTGTGAGGGTATTGGAAGGGAAAAAGAGGGATAGATGAATATAATTATATTTTATTATATACACATATGAAATTCTCAAAAATAATGGAGAATTTAAAAATAATAAAATAACACAAAATAAAAACTGCTTCAGCTTAAAGAAATAAGTTAAGTGTAATGTACAGTAATTGGGGCCAAAGAGGGACTGAAAGTTTTAAATCAAGATAAACATTAATAAAATGTTCCAATAGACTCTGACTTATCAGGACAGCAAAGTACCCTGTTACATTTTAGGAGTACCTTAAGAAAAGCCGATTCAAGAGTATTTTATGTAGTATGTAAAAAAGTTTTATCTCAGTGATTTGAAATATAATTGGCTGAAAATGTAGACTGAGCCTAAATCCTTTAGGAGTATGCAAGAGTGATGGCTTTGTTCATGTTTCCCTTGAGTACAAATGGCTTAGAGAGAGCACAGATGAAGAATAGTAAGTGCCCAGTTAAGGAATAACACACACTAATTGCTCCATAAATTTCAGTGGACTATGTAACAGTATAATTTTAAATGAAGGCTGTTCTTGATAGTGGTACCTCCTGTTCACCGGCCCATGATGCTGACCTGGACAGCACTGGGCAGGCTTAAAGTCAGACACATTCCTTTAGTCTGCTTAGATTGAGAGCTGCACAGCAAGTGACCTGCCTGCAGACAAGCAGTTGTGCCTCTCTCGTAATAAATAGAAGTAGGTGTGCATTCTGTTTCATGGGAAGACAGCTCAGAAAAGAGTCTCAGGAAAAAAAAAATGGTCATGATCCAGATTTGAGCTATTTTTAGCGTTTGGTTTCCAAACAGCAATTGGAGGAGGGGGACCATACTGCCCACCATTGATCCAGATTATAAGCAACAGTGTTGAACCTGAAATCCAGTCAGCTTTGTCAAAGCCTTTCTACCGTTTCCAGATGGGTAATTTAAGAAAGGCACTCATGCTGGCCCTGAGTCAGACCGAGTTCCCTCTTCTAGAAATAGGGCTGACGATGGTGCCAACTTCCTGGGGTTGTGCGAAGAGTCAATGGGTTTAAACCCATAGAGCACTTAGAAGTGGAGCTGACCCACTGTCCCTAAAATGTTACCTCTTCTGCTAGTAAAAAGTGAACATTTCTTAGTGTTCACGTGTGTGAGTTGTGGTCAAATTGTTTCAAATATGGAATCCTCCTTTGTCTTGAATTTTTGTCAAATGAATTCCCCAGTCAGGGCTTCTCTGCTCATAAACAGTTTTTACAGAGAGCTGATTAAATCATGGATTGGAGAGATGGAATGAATTATCCTGAAGCCATATTTGTTTCTTTACTGCACAGATGGCTGAATAAAATCTGTGTTGATTGCACCTTACTTTGGCTCATTAAGGATCTGAGAGCGGCAGCGTCCTGGGAGTGAGTAGGAGCTAGTTTGATTGACGGATCTCCTCAGTACACCAGACTTCACAGGCGGAGAAGATGCCCACTGGGAGAACACGTCAGCGAAGACCAGGTTGCCATGACACAGTCCGCCCCTGTGGGACAGATGTCCCCCTTACATGAAAGAGGTAGAGGAGACTTCAGCAAAGGCAGCAGAAGAATGTCAAAATGCTTACTAGTGACTTCAAACTGTAATTAGATTTTTCAACAGCAGGAAATAAATGGTCCAATCCTTGACTTTCTTTCACACAGCGTTGCCCATTTGGGATATTTTGTGCTCGTTGGCTCAACCATCTCATTCAAAACAGGCTCATGTGTTTGTAGGATATTGAAAGCTGTTAATGAGTGAGTGTGGGATCTGTTGGCTTTGAACTTGCCCATTACATGCACGAACACTCGGACCCATAAATTATTCCCTGGGAGTTGCTAGGAGATGGCCAGTTCATGGTTTCCTTTGATTACAGGGCATAACCGCTCATTGTCAAAATGCCAAAATAAAACTTAAAAAGCCCTACAGTGATCACGTAACCTACTGCTTTCCTGTTACTTCCAGTAAGATATTAAAACTCAGAGTGTTTTGAACAAAGGGAGGTACAAAGAGCACCAAGAATGTCTCTGGTATCGGAGCAAGGCTATTGTTCTCCAACAGCAGCCCAGCATTCAACAGATAGTATTTGTTTTATGAAATTTTTCATTTATTTACTCATTTCTTAAAACAATAGCATTACGCATGGCTATGAGCTGCTATGAGGTTAAGGGTCCCTTACCACATAAAGCAAGTGCTTGCATACATGCGTGCAGCTTTAGGTCAAAAAAGGCAGTGTGCCACAAACTGAGAAAAACAAACATGGCAAGTGAGTTAAACTAGGAAAAAGAGGAAACAGGAAGGGAAAAGACCAGAGCTCAATTCACTACTTCCTCTATGAATACTTTTGAGTGACGTCATCTATTCTGCTGGTGGCCCGCACAGTGCATACAGTGACAATTACTTAGGAGCTGGAGGACATAGAGTGACTTACTTCTATGATCTACTGTCAGTTTCCACAGTCTAATAGGATAGGACCAAGGGGAAGACAGGGTGAACTAATGTAGGCAACAGAAAGGCACCTGGCATAAAACACAATAAAAAAAAAAAAAAAACACAAGCTGTTGTTTCTCCCTGTGACTGTCAGCGTTATTTTATCATAGGCTGAGGGCAACTCCACAGAGCGCAAGCGTGAGGACTCACCATAGGCCACTTCAAATAACGGAAGCGCCAGCGCTTCCCGTGTTTAGATGAATAGGGCAAGTTAACTGATGTGGAAAAAGTTTGAGGACCGAAGGGAAAACTGAAAACTGCTATGTTATTAATTTTTTTCATTGCTGATTGCTACTTTACTTAACAATTATAAGCTGGCTGTATATATATATACGCACTCCTCAAGTTAGGCCCTTGCTGAGTGTGCGCACAAGGCTCTGTTTACTCCATCTAAACGTCCTAAGCTATCCCAAGTGGCAACACCAGAAAGCGCACACTCTTCTGAGCTGGGGCTTCCGGATCCCGGTGTTTAATTAGGTGGGTGCCTGCAGGTCAATTTCTACCTTTGTGGATTTTCCTCATTTGCACAATGACAGCCAAACTTTCCGTGCTCTCCTTTTTGTAGGTTCACAGGCCAGTTGTGAACTATGACCCTCTTTCCAGTTCGCTTCTAAACTGACTTACAATGTGTAAGCCCTGTTATACACCGGAAGCAGCTGGATGATTTACTTGGCTCTGCGAAGGAGTCCAACTCCCTATGAATGGATTGCCAGATTCCACGGAGCAGCACGTTTGCCCATGAGCGACTCTTAAATACATCCTGGCTTTCAGACATTTACCTTGCCTGTTGTCTGTTGGATCAGGAAATGAATGTGATAACGTTAAAGTCAGTCATTCTGTTTAGGGGAGCAGCATCTAGTTCAGGGGAGAAGCAGGTAGGGGTTGCAGTTCTAAACTGTCAAGAATGCTCCAGGAAAAACGAAAAAAAAAAAAAAAAAAACAGGCTTGTCTGTGTTATTTTTACAGAGACTCTAAAATCAACATGAAGCATTAAGTGCAATTAATTATTCGGTGAGCTCAGGTTAGGACACTCTACACTAAGGCGATTCAGACATTTTTCTTTCTTTCTCTTTCTCTCCAGCGTCTGGTTATCAGTTTTGTGACATATAGAGTAACAGTTATCCGGATCGCTTTCGGCAACTCCATACTCAACCTACTTTTTCATTGTAAATAAACCAAATGAAGGCAGAGGGATAGAGTACCACGCTTCAAGAACATTTGTCTTGATAGCTTAGTGACGAGCTTAATTTGGCTTTGATTAGCTTAGCAGAAGGTGTTAGGTTTAGCTGGAAATGAGTAGCACTTGACAAGGTGAGAAATCTTCCTTCAGTTGTTGAGATGGCCAAACATTTGTTCTTCCTCTACGTTTGGAAACAGAGCCCTAGTAATACGCCACCCAAATTCTTTTCTCAAATATAGTTAGGTTATGCAGCAGGGAAAGCCAACATCCTCAGATGTCCAAACCTCCCCTTCTTGCCTTATTTATAGATATCTTAGCCAGACACACGGCTTCACCCAGGGTTCTGTTACAGTTCTCGGGTTCTGTGACCAAATTTTACCCAGTGGTCCTGCGAGGAAGTCATGTGGGCCTCGTTTTCAAGAGGTTATGGTCTTTAAAGGAAGCACCATGCTAGCCTCTCTCACTTTGTTCTTCTGGTTAGAATGTAGCTGTTTGGGTCTCAAGTGGGAACCAGGCCACAAAGGGAAAGGGAGGGAGCTTTAAAATAAAAAAAAAAAAGGCCGAGATAAAAGGTTGAAGGAGGCCCTGTCAACTGTACAGCTGCCTGCAGCGTAGCTGTTTGCTCTGGGTCAGACATAATCATCACTGTCTTGGAAACAGAACAGTTGTGATGAACTGCACGAAGGCCTTATGAAGTCAGGTCTATCCACCTGCTCATTTGGTGGGGCTGTTGGGAAGACAGTACCAGACGGGGCACCACCACGAGCCCTGCCCAAGGGTAATCGCAAGAAAAACAAACTTAATCTTTTTCTTCCTCCTCCTCTTTAGCCAGGATAGATATGAATGCCCGATTTGTTGTCTCTCTGAGGACAAGATAACCATGGTGACCAGATCTTTGTCCTAACTTCCCATAAGAACAGCACAGCAAATAGCAGGGAGTTTTTGAGGACTAGATAAGAGACCTTTAGGAGCAGGCAGGCAGTGGAAGCCTTGTCTTTTCCTTTTGGTCATTTTCAACTGGAATTTTGAGTAGATGTGAAAAAAAAATGTAAGGGATTGGAAACCAAACACAGTGGAGAAAACATTTTACTTTGTTATGACCAAAAACCCTAGGCCATAATCCCCATGAAACTAGCCTTTCACTGTAAAACACAAGCTGTTCCAGGAGACTAAGTAAATCGCTTGAGGAATTGCTCTCTGCCAGACAACTGTGGCCGCCTTGGAATTACAGGCCTTTGTCCCTTGTAATTAGGCCCTGTGTTACTCAACTTCCAAATAATTTAGCAAAATTATCATTTGAGAATACATCTCCTTACCCCACCCCCAAAGCTATTATTTCTCTCTCTCTCTCTCTCTCTCTCTCTCTCTCTCTCTCTCTCTCTCTCTCTCTCTCTCTCTCTCTCTCTCTCTCTCTCTCTCTCTCTCCCTCCCTCCCTCCCTTTCTTTTTTTGCTACAAATAAATAGCAAAATGTAAGAATAAACTTAGGCATTTTTGTTTTTGTTGTTGTTTTGCTTTGATGCTTTTAGATCCTGGCCCAGACAATAACTTGAACCTCCAGGTCATATACACGTGAACTCCGCTGACACCCATGAAATGGATTTTACGAGAGGATTTAGAACAGGAAATGCATCAAAACAGTCATAAATATAAGTGAAAAGTTGACCATTCTGTAACCCAGCCACAAGGTGATAGAGCTGCTATGAACCACTCTGTAACCTAGCCACAAAGCTGCTATGATCACCGAGGGGGAGGGTGAAGTAAGGGTCAGAGCTTTGTGAATATATGAGTTACTTTCTACATTTTAATTCAAACAAACAAACAAATGAAAATCCATTTGTAATTCTCTGGATTCTAAACTTAGTTTTTGGTACGACTTCGCTCTAAGAAATGACATCCTGTTAATTCATGTGGGCACTGCGATTTGAAGTGGTTGGTACCATTTGGAAGACAGCTTCTGTAGTCTAGTCTGAACGAGTTTCACGCGAAGCAGCTGTATTGCCGTTTGGGGGTAGTTTTAGAGGCGTGAAAACTCTTCAGGTTTTGCAGGATGGTACTCGACAATGAATTTATCTCTGGCCTATGATAGGTGCTAAGAAACAGTTAGAAAGGGACCCTTCGGGGTTTGAGGACCGGATTCCAAGGAAGCTTTCTGAATGAGTGGGGTTGGAGTTACCCCAAAGATTCTCTTCCTTCACAGTGGAAGGGAGAAAGTATCACATTATTTCATTCATTCACTCATTCATTCACTAAGACAAGGTCTAACAATGTGGCCCAGGTTGGTTTCGAACTCACTATGTAAGAGCCCAATATGGAACTTATGATTTGCTGCTTCCATCTCCTGAGTTTTACAGGTATGCACCCCTGTGCCCTGCCCACTGGATATGTTTTTAATGAGCTAGAACTTGAGCGTGTGAACAGTGCAGTCGAAATCTATGAGCATTTTGAGGAAACATTAAAGGAAGTAAAGAGAAAGAGAAAAAACCCAACTTATTAATGTAAGCAATTCAAATAAGCAGGAAGAGGAGTTCTATTTGTTCCTTCTGACTAATTTCCCATAGTTATCAATGCACAGAATCTGTAAGACTTAAAACGAAGTATGCCTCACCCATAACATAAATGGTAAAGTTCATCATTTGAAAATTTCTTTTTCAATGCGCATCTTTCTAGTTCAAACTGTCTTCATAGCATCAAGAAAAAAAAACAACAGATCTCAGTCATAGGATAAGACGTTCACATTGTTTCCTTGAATGCCCAGACCCTAGGTTGGAAACCGGGGCTGCAGTATATAAACCACCAGGGTAGCGCCATGGCTATGCACTTCCCGTCATTTTCCTTCCTTTAAATTTCCATTGCTGTGCTACACACACAGCGCCTAACAATTAAATGGCAGCGATTTTCAGTGTCTTCAGAATCTGCTTGTCAGATGTCATTATCTATGAGGTGCTAAGATATTCGCTCTCTGTCCTGAATGCCATTCATTACAGCTGGGCAGCTGGAAGGGCCCCAGGGTGCCAGCAATCAGCTTTTCGTGGATTCGACTTGCCAGCAGAAGCTGAGCATTGGAAAGAAGCTGAGTTCTTGGTGTTGCCTCTCCTTTCCTTGGGTGTGGGCTCTTTAGATGGTGCTAGGCATTCTGGAGAGAGAGGGCCATAGCTTCTCTTCAGATGTGCTGAGACAAATTGATGTGTTTTATTGAATGCGGGGTATGTTCGAACACCGCAGTGAATGAATGGAAGAATACCAAAGGAAAATAGCTAACGTTCTTCCCAGCCCCAGGATGAAGCCAGCTATTCAGGACTGATTACTTCCCAGAGGGCTGTGGCATCTGTAGAGCTGGGTCTCTGAACATGGTCCTGGTGAGCCTGTGAGTGAGCTTCTTGGCTTGCCTTTAAACACTCAAGTGGGGCCAGGCGGCGGTGGCGCACGCCTTTAATCCCAGCACTCGGGAGGCAGAGGCAGGCGGATCTCTGTGAGTTCGAGACCAGCCTGGTCTACAAGAGCTAGTTCCAGGACAGGCTCCAAAGCTACAGAGAAACCCTGTCTCGAAAAACAAAAAAAAAAAACAAAAAAAAAACAACAAAAAAAAAACACTCAAGTGGGTGTGTCGAATTTGACATTCCCATCCCTCTTTGCTGTCCTTTATCCTGTGACCAGAGGGTTCTTCCTAAAACCTAGCCACTTTGGGCTAGTCTGACTCTCTTCTTCTGACTCTCTTCTAAGGAATAAGCTTCTAGCAAGTTCTCCCACCTCACCAGCTCACTCTCCATTTGCAGTACCCATGCCCTCCACCTCCCTCCAGTTTGGCTGTCTGACTGATCTTTTTGAACATTATGAGCTCCATTTTCCCCCAAATTCAGACATTTAATTTTGATTAGACACATAAATTTGATTTTTCCAAATTGCATACATCTTTCTTCCCTTTTTGGACCCCACTTTCTTTCCAGAGTCATGTGGCCCAGACTGTCCTTGAACTCTAAACGTGCCTGCCTCAGCTTCCAGAACACTGAGATTTCTGACATGCCATCCCCCTCAGTCCCTACCCACCTTTCAGGGCTTCCCCCCATAGATCAGCTACTCTGTTCACAGAAGCATGCTCATTCAGCAAATGGAGAATGCTCATTTCCTTCATCTCCGTCTTCTCCTCTCTGTTTTCTGTCTCACCATTTATTGTCTCGCTGCTTCTGGCTCAGCACCTTGCCTATCCCGATATGCTCAGCACATTAAGCAATCATCACATATAAGAACGTGCTGTCACTTTATATTTTAACCAAAAGCATCTCTCCCCCAAGCAATTGCTGGGAGTCTTTGATGAGTTCTACAAAAAGACTCAGATCTATTTGTAAGCATTTTTCCTGTTAAAGTTTACACTGTACTTCAGTCTTCTGTGGGCTAACAGCTGTGAGTCAAGCTCCCCTGCTATAACGCAACAGTTAGGAGCACAGAGCACCATCCCGCTGATATTCTAGTTTGTAGTTGTTATCAGTGGTCACGGGTAATTAAGCCACTTACTTGTATTAATTGGGGGGCTGCACTAGAAGAAGCTTCTGACTGTGGCTTCCTAGCAGCTCCAGTTGGAACTCTCTGACAGAACACCTCCCCACTACAACAGGGGTGGGGGGGTGCGGATTCTAGCAGAGCATCCTTGAACAGATTAATCGCTCAAGTCTCAATTTTATTTACACATAAGCTTGGGAAGAACAACTTTGGTAGGATGTCTAAGAGGATCTTCACCAAACTTAACCCTGTGTTTGCTCATAGACATTCATCACGAGTATTAGTGGTGATTGCTATCGTACATGGAGTACCGCTGCTGCTGTTGCCGTCAGGATTCTCGTTTTTATCTTTAACATTTTACCATAATAGTCTTTTGGTTGCCTTCTCTCCCTCTCCCCCTTTGTGCCTCCTCCCCTCCCTCCCAACAATTTGTCAGGACATTGTCTTCAGGACATTTTCCCGCGTTTTAAGTACACATTTCACGTTATCCCCCATCAGTATCTAAAGACCACACCCTAACAGAGTGCCAGCCTTGGACCAGACACTGCCCTGGGTCTAAGAGGAGTCAGGTTTAATCGGGTAGGTCTTTGTTGGGAAACATGTGACGGATTGACAAACTGGTATGATTGGCTCATCTTTCGTGAGATATATTTTTCCTCATTGGAAATCTTACTACTGATTCTTCAAAATAATAAATGTTCTCGAAGATTCTTAAAATAATAAACATTCTTAGAAATGCAGTGTGAAGCAGTCCCCAATGTCCTCCTTCCCATACAAGTTAACAGCTGAAAAGATTGACTTCTTTTCAACATGTTCATTTAAATAAATATGTTTTCATTATGAGGTGAGCCTTGCTTACCACTTCATCTTGTCTTTATGACACATGTATTTTCTTAAGGGTGACCGTGTTTTAGTTAGGTTTTTTTTTTTTGCTACTCAGTGTTTATTTACCGATGATGGAATAGAATATTATAATTTGACTTTAAATTTAAAATTACCCAAGTTTTCATGGGTCCCTTTTTAGAAGTTCCAGGCTTTATAGATACATAATCTATAAAGTTTGCTTGATATGAGCTTTGTACTGCTGTGTTAGAATACATACATACAGCTTTGAAAACTACACTTAATCATCTATCCATACATACACATATAGATGATATAAGTTTAACGCATAATGAGAGTGCTTATTTATTTACTTGTTTTCTAAAATTCTTTTTTCCCGTAAGTATTAATATATTAAAACCTTATGAAAAGAGACACGGGGAAAATAGAATGACATAAATATAGTATGGGAGCCTGGCCCTAGACCAGGACCGCAGAAATAGAAGGGAGAGAAATGTATCTGGGAGGAGAGTCCACTTTTAGGACATTGGAGCATGCATCTTTAAATACAAGATGAATTTCTGGAGAGAACACAGGGTCCTGAGGGCACAGCATCTGGTCGCCCTGATTTAAACTCAGTGTGGTGATTACAGAGAATCAACAAAAGTGTGAAGGGAGAGGGAACCCGCGTGTGTTGGATCACATCAGGAATCCTGAGCGGATTCTCTTCACAGAAGCAATAGCATCAAAAGAATGCACACATGCACATCTCTTTTCCCCGCTGGACCCTGTTTCCTTGGTTACTGAATGAGTCGCTTCAGTCAGCATCTATGGACCTTCAGCAAAACATGTTCTCATCCCTTCTGAAAACTGGGTAGAATATTAAAGAAGTCCACAGGTTTCCCGATGATCCTCTTGTTTATGTAGCCACAGCGGCTAGCCAGGTTGACGCAGAGTCAACATACTTTATTAGTATCTCATCATAATGATAATAGGTGGAAGTAGACACAGAACAATTTTAGCAAACTGATCTGTTGGTATTTTATGGGACTTTTGCGTGTATAATGGGCAAATTTTGCTTGGTTAGGTCCATGTTTTCTTATTTTGAAATTAAGGAAAAATGGACAATTTTGTTGTTAAATTACCAAATTTCACCTTTGCCAGGTCTTGGGTACATGACAGAGAAGAAATTCTTAAAGAGATTGACTTCATTGAACAAGTTCTTTAAACTACTGTGTCTTCATTAGGAATAAAGCCTTCCTTATCAAGGTAATCATTATGATATAACAAAATATGATATCCTAAAATGACCCTGGTTTGCTTGTTTTATGATAAAAAATAATGTTTATTCCACATTTTAACATAAAGAAAGATGAATAGCTGATTCAGGGAAAGGAGCTGAACTCCAGAAAACACAGCTTGATTGCCTTTTTGAGTTAGTGGCTGGGATTCTGCTGTGGGTGGAGGGGATACTTGGGACTACAATTGACTTAACGCTTAGCTGGTCCTTACCGATATGGCCTTGTCTTATTTAGGATTACTATAACTATAACCATGACCGAAAAGCAAGTTGGAGACAAAAGGTTTTACTTGGCTTACACTTCCACATTGCTGTTCATCATTGAAGGAAGTCAAGGACAGTAACTCAAGCAAGGCTGTAACCTGGAGTCAGGAGCTGATGCAGAGACCATGGAGAGGTGCTGCTCACTGACTTGCTTCCCACGGCTTGCTCAGCCTGCTTTCTTATAGAACCCAGGACCACCAGCCCAGAGATGGCACCACCTACCTCCCTCACAGATTACAGAGAAAATGTCTTACAATTGGATCTCGTGGAGGCATTTCTTCAAATGAGGATCCTTTCTCTCTGATGACTCTACCTTGTGTCAAGCTGACATAGAAAACCAGCCAGCAGAGGCTTTGGATTTAGGGCTAGAAAGTGACAAACCCAATTTCCATGTGGGTCATCTTGTAATTAGCTGACTTTTAGTAAACTCAGACAAAATAACTTCTGTAGAGACTACAATTTAAAAATTAAAAAAATAGTCCCATAAAGCATTGTGCTTGTGTTTTGCATCTACTCAGCCAGACCAAGAGTGAGCTCAAGGATCTGTCTTTTGTTACAAAGATCTGAGGTTTTCTAGGAGCCTGCAACTGGGATTCCCAAAGAAGTTGCTGGATTTGTTGAGGCAACCCAGCCAGCCTGGTTCCTACCTTTGTCAACTAGGCAAAGACTTTTACCTACCCACCTCTTAGATACGAGCTCTTAGTTCATCAAAACCAGCAAAAATCAACAAAAAACCTGCCTCTCTCCTGCCAAAATGTTTGGGAATTGTCTTGAGAATTCTCTTGCTAAATTTGCACATGCCATTATGTGTGATGCTGGAAACATAAGTGGATCTATATGTACACTGGTAGACGCTTCTTACAGTCTCGACTATGGAAATGACAGATTAGTTTTGGTCAAATAGAAAAGACATGTCTAAATCTGGTTAACTAAATACCTCCTTTATTCACCAGAGCCTTACAGATCAAAGCTCATCAACACAAGTTATGTTAACCAGAGAGCCATTCCTAATCCTAAACTTAATTGTGGTGAGTCTAAGACCAGAAAGACAGTAAATTAAGATGCCTGACATTTAACCAGGCTCTTAGGAGACCTCATAGGTGTCTTACAGTTAATCAAGAAGTGCCTTAATTTGCAATGTTTTGATGCTTTGGAAAAAGATAGCCTAGAGACGAACCCCAGTGGTGTGTCTGTCTGGCCTATGAGGAAGTAGTGGGGATGACCAGGTCTCCAAAGGCATCTCTAGCACTGAACGGTGCCAGCCACTGATCAGAAGCATCACCAGGGCCTTCTCAGAGAAGGTGTCACCTGCTAGAGCTGGGCCTTCCCATAGTTCCCCCCTCCACTGTAAAACAAGATGGGATACTTCCTTGTATTAGTTGCTGTGAGGATGAGATGACGTGTGTAATAGAGCATGGCAAGGAATCCACGCATGAAAGCTGGGCTTGGTGGTTCAGCCCTATAATCCCAGCACTCAGAAGGAAATGCAAGAAGACTGCATTAAGTTTGAGGTCAGCCTGAGCTGTGGAGCATAAAACAAAAACAAAGCAAGCAAGCAAGCAAGCAAGCAAGCAAGCAAGCAAGCAAGCAAGCAAGCAAGCAAGCAAATAAACAAGAAACGTGCCTCAAACAAAACAAAACCCTTAAAACAAGGGGCTGGGAGGTTAGCTCAGTTAGAGAAGCATTTGATTAGTGAAGGCATGGAGAAGCAAGGTCAGGACCACAGCACTCACCATGTAAAAATGTCAGGGGTGATGGCGTGAGCTGTGATCCCACTGCTAGGGAGGCAGAGGCAGATGGAGCGCTATGACTTACTGGTCAGTCACTCTAACTAGTCAATGAGAAACCCTGTGTCAAAGGAGGAGGACATTTGTGGGGATGAAACTTTGGTTTAATCTCTGGCCTGCATGGAGATGGAGAAGAGAAAGACAGACAGAGAGAGAGAGAGAGAGAGAGAGAGAGAGAGAGAGACTCTACAGAAATTGTTTCTTATTTCCCTTTCTTTTATTTTCTTGTGTGGTAAAGTATATTTTCCTAGTATAAACACATAGAATTTTGTTCAGGGAACATACAGTAATCACTGATAAGACTATAGAATTGACAAAGAAAGGGAATATGGGAGGAGTGCTATATGCCTATAATCCCAGATACTTGGGAGGCCAAGGCAGAAGAATTTCAAGTTCGAGGCATGGGGGAAACTTCCTGAGAATCTGCTGTGGTAGGGAGTTTGCCTAGCATGTGAAAGACCCAGTCTGAACTCCAAATATGGTGAAAAGGGCTAGAAGTTGGGGGGAGATGTAGCATTTTCCTTGACTTGCTCCTCATTTCTAAGAGGAGTCTCCCTCATGCTCCGCCGCCCTCTGTGTGGGCTCGTACAGTATTTCCTTCTGCAACGTCTTCCACATTCAGTTTTCTGAATAAGCTAAGATGGGGTCTCCCTCGCCTGCCTTGAGTAGCATGGCCCTCGTCATCCTGACGAATGGTGGTCCTGGTTCTTCTGCAGCTTTGGGAGAAGGGTTCTCAGAGTGAAGAGCCCTTGTTTCCGGCCTGTGAACACAGGCCATGGCGCAGATCCTGAGTTTTCTGGGAGAGTGCTTTATGACTTTCTCACTTTTTCCTTTTACTTCGTCTAATGACTCATCTTCCAGATGGCTCTGTTCAGTTTTAGAATTCTCACGATCCACTCTGTGTTGGTGGTTGGTGGTGGTGGTTGGGGGTGCGGGACACCAGCATTTCATGTACAGTAAAACTTACGTAATCTTCAGGGAGCCGGGAGAGCTACAGCACACGCAACGCTAAGCGTTTAACCTTAGGAGGTAACAGCTTTCACTGTCTCATCCTTGGGGGTGTTATAGTTTATGTAACTAGTGGCTCACTTCCTCTGTTGCCAATGGATTTTGATTATCAAAGAATACTATTTATGTTATTGAAAAATAGACAAACAGTGGATTATAAGTATTATAAAAACAAATAGAGAGAATATAATCCGATTTTTTAAAACATCGACATGAATCTTGTCAAAAGGAAAAATTTCCCCAATATACATTTTGTCACCCAGATGGTGAGCTGAAAATTTTAAATATTAATTTCCTTCACATACAGTTTATATTAAATGAGAGCTCTTCTTTGGTGTCAACCACTGGGTTGAGCCTTGAATTGGACGACAGGAAGCCTCCCTGTGAGGGTGTGGCCCCACCACTGCCACTCAGGATCATCAACCATCTTCCTTCTATCTGTTTTGAAATGCATCCTCGTCCGCTCAAATGAACACTTTACGGTTTGGCCTTTAAACATTTCCCAAGGGTCTACAGGCTCAAAGGTTGGTCACTGTCCTGTGGTGCCCCTGGGAAATGGTAGAAGTTGAAGAGTTGAGCCAGGTGGGAGGACGTTAAGTCACTGAAGTGTGCCTGCAGACAGGACACCTAGCTGCTCCCCTGGTTCACCCTGCTTCTGGGTCTCTGGGATTTAAAAAGGCTTCCTCTACCATGTAAGTTTTACTGTACATACCACGCTGTTCTGTGTCAACACAGGCCAAAGGCAAGAACAGCGCTGCACGGCTGTAGGCTGAACCTGACCCTTGTAAGCAGATTCGCCCAGATATTTTGTCATCATGATGGAAATGTGACTAACCGAGACACTATCAGGATGACAGAGAAAATGTTTTAAGTCATATGCTTCACAAGCAGTTATAATTGTGCAAAATGTAGGCAGCACTGAGATTCAAGAAGTTGTTAGAGAATACCAGCAACTTAGTTATTTCTGTCACTAACAAGACAACCTTCAGAAATGTCTTTTTAGTCCTTCTGAAACTAAAATGTCAGAGATCCCCATTTGACTGCTCACAGCATGGGCCTAGGGTCCATACTGCAACAGTTGCTCCACACTGGCCGTCTCAGAGATGAAAAGTTGCAATAGCTCAACTTACATCCTACTCTACAGGTAATGGGATTTCGTAGATTCAGGCTTCACCTGATATGCATCCCTGCTTTTGGAGCTGGGCAGCAGGTACCTGGACTGCATGTCTCTAACAGGAACATTGGAGATGGGCCTAGAAAGAGGAAGTTAGGTGATTGGAACTGTGAGTTTGGTGGGGAATGGCGTTAACTACCATAGATCTGGAAAGGGATCCCTTTCCTTCCCAGCTCAGATCAAAGTTCTACGCAATTTTATTCTTCCTGACAAAATTATATACTAATTTAAAAACAATCAATGGATGTATTTACTGATCATTCCTATCGAGACTGCTAAGTAGGTGAATCTTTTGTTGTTGTTATTCAAAACACAAGCAACTTGTGGTCCTAACTACTTCTAGGATGTCTTGTGACCAAGCACCCACACACTAGAAATGGCTTAAACAGGAGTCTGACAAACTCAGATGGTTAATTTAAACCCCTCCTCTCAATGATATTCAGAGTTTGCCTGAGTATACAATGCCATTCTGGTGATTTAAATACAGAGGCTAACCCTGCACACTGAAAACCGAGGAAGAATTGGAACTTAGAATAGAACGTTCCTTTAAAAGGAAAACATGTCAGATGGTTCCTGCAGATGAGGAATTTCAGTGGTCGCTGAAAGCAGCATAAGGCAAAACAGTCACCACACTAATCACTTCCTCTCCTATTGACTTATCAAAATATTTATAAAATATATTTCCAGTGTCATGCCTAATTAATCATCCCACTATTTATTTTTCAGTGATATTCTCTTTGTCCTTACACAGAAAAACTGCTATAATAATTAAAGATTAGGAAGCTATCTTTCTGTTTGCCTATTTGCTTCTATCTACATCTATCTATCTATCTATCTACCCACCCACACATCCATCCATCCACCTACACAGAAAACATATTTGGAATTACCTTAAACTAAAATGTCTCATGGCTCTTCTTAAGTGAGGGGTCTTTGAAGTGAAAAGGTGAGGAGGTCACTCTCAAAGGAGATGTCTACGACAAGGTCTTGGTGTCTGACTTCCTCCTGAGTGCAGGGCCAGATATTGACTTTGGCCTGGCTGAGCATTAAACACATCCCTGAAGCCATCCAGGCCTGCACAGGTAGTCTCCTTTCTACCTCGTTTATATTCACGTTGACTCACCAGCCATTTAAACTCTTCAACTCTTCCCCTAGTACGGAGTCTCATGAGACCAGCTACCGTGAGAGTAAGATCTTTGGCTAGAGAAGTTACATTTTCAAAAGTTAAGGAAGAAGAAGGGCTAGACAGCAGGATGTTGCGTTTGGGGTCGTGATATCTGTGGTGTTGAACAATGAGGAATGAATTAGGATTGGGTAACGTTGAGAAAGGCAAGAAGAATTTTGTTGTTGTTGTTGTTCAGAAGTGCGCCCAGTGCCACACTATGGAAGAGGGAGACAAGCATAGGGCTGGACCATCTCCGTCTTCTACTCCGGTGGGAGATGGGTTGGGGCAGTCATTTCTTCTGAAGTTGATAGGGAAGAATCAAGTAAATCACAATGTGCTTTGGATTTTCTCACAGTTTGTAAAAAGAACATGGGTTAAAGTCAGAAGGAACTTAGTCCTAGAAGCTCACATGGCCTTTTAAATGAAAGTCACCTCACTTGAAGTAGATGACAGGCAGGGCATGGTGTGTCATGTTTCATAAAAATCCTCCAATCTGCAATTTGACAACTTAACCTCACACTGCCTGGAGTGGGACGGGAAGCCAGAGTGGACATTCTTAATGATGGTGCCTTTGTGCTTATTGGTGTCTGAGAATGAAGACAGTGTTGGGACAACGGTGGAGTTCAGTTTCCCTTTCAGTGTTTCCGAGACCCACTCGAGAGATTTCGTCACGTGTGCCTGGGATGTGAGTCGGTGGCAGAGTGCTTGCCGAACATGTACAAGATCCTGGACTCCATCCCCACCCCTCCTCGATAAACAGAAACAATCACTAAGCAAAAAGAAAGTTCTCCTGAGATGCTGCCCTTGCCTCCCTTCCTCTGATGTCCCCTAAGGGCTTCTTCTGAATCAGCTTAAACACAGGTGTCCTGTGCAAATCCCAAACAAGACATTCTTCTGGGAATAAGAGAGGTAAAGGTCAAGGGAAGGTCAGGGTATATTTATATTCTTTGGGCCACTGTCTAATGTCCTTAACTTCACTGAGCTATCTTTTTGTTGTTGCTGTTATTACCAAAATACACGTGTTTAATTTCTTCCCAGCACCATGAGCCCCCGAGCCCAGGCCAACCAAGGTTCCCCGTGAGGGCAGCATACCTTCTGAAGAAATGCACCCAGATCAGAAGGGTATATGAGGCTGTCCTAGGCTGGCTCTAGAAGAGAAATGTTACAATGAGTAGGTGGGTGGGGTCTGCTCATCAGTTTCAAAATGATCAAAATAGAAGCAAGATCTAACCAAGTAGAACCTGACTCTGCCAGGCTGTTTTGTTCTTTACAAAGGTTGACCAAAAAGAAATGGTTGAAAGTAAATTGTGAAAACACATTTATTATTGTGCATGCATTACATATCACAATTAGTTTGTGCTCAATAATTATATGAAATTAGTAAACTAGAGCTATTTTACTTGGGGTCCTATTAGACGGTTATGAAGCAATGTTAACTGTCTTAGCCCATGACAAGTTTTGCTGATTCGTTTCCTCTCTTCTTGGTCCTTATTTAATACAGTATTCTTCTTACAAATATTTATGTGGCCATTGATCAGTGTTTTAATAAAATGGAACCATGGAGTGTAGTAGCAAATTCGTACATTCCACACTTGAATCCTGGACTCTTCTGAGCTTTTCTAGTCCATTCTAAATACGTGTAGAGTAGGGCAGGAGAGGAGAGAGAGAGGTCCATAGAGGGAGGCAATTATTTGTTTTTACTATGAAAGAAGCCTTCCCACAGAGCTCTTCCCGTTTATGCCACTGGGTGCTCCCATACCTTTGTTGTTCCTCCTTAAAGGCAAAAGGTTACTTTTTGTTTCCTGTCATCAAAAATATCTTTCCTTTATCATTGCGCATTCACTATTTTAAAAATCCCCTTTTATGGGTTTATGAGTCTCTGCGATGCGGAGGAGCGCAGTAGCTCCTCTGACTGTAAGGCTTTCTGATGTGCTAACAGAGGCGGAACCCTCCTCCTTTCAGGTAAGTCATACGCTATTTCAAACAAGTGTCTAGGGTTTCTAAATACAAGGTTTAAGCCTGCAGCAGAAATTGGAGACAAAATAGGAAGCTATGGCCTTAGGAAATGGTGTGGGTCTTTTGGAGCTACAGGGAACTTCTCTGTGGTCTTCCACACTCAGCATCAGCCTGTCTCAAGGGATGGCTCTGATTCCATGGTGAGAAGCAAGGCGTGTTTCTGTAGCTCACTCCCCTAACAGAGATAAATACTTCATTTTTGACATCCTAGGATACTTGCTTCAGACGAGTCAGAGTAAATAACTTCTCCCATCTGGGCAGAGTGCCATTTGCAGCATCTACAGATTGGGAAGAAGAGCTTTCTCCCCTAAAGGGAACTACTCTGATGAGGGGAAAGGGCAGGCTACACACTCCGGCATGCACATGCGGTCCGAAGCCAAACGCCAGATCGCCTGCAGTCTTCATTCTGTTTAAGCTACCTGTTTGCAGGTAACATCGAATGATTAATCTCATTAAAGCTGCATCTGCTTCTGTATTAGATGCTTGCTAATCCCTGCACTATTCATGGAAATATTTGATAGTATATATGTCCATGACTGTGTGCATTCTGTCCCCTTAATAGAAAACAGCCTGCGAGCAGAGATCTAAAATCATCGATGAAGACAGTAATGATTAATAGCCGATCCTGGAAGATACTTAGTCTTTAGCATTTTCATACAATTCTAGTATTGCTGAGTTCACCATAAGACAATTATAATATTCCCTGCAGCTTGCACTTATCAAAATTGCTGTCATAAAGCGGTTTCTCAAGCTCTTACATTAAACCAGGCTATGCTTACAGTACCAGACAAGATGGGGCCTGCCATTTCCCCCCATTTACAAATTGGAAATAGAGCCATGGCCAGGTGCCAAGCGACTCAGGCCTCAGTGGTGGGGTGGTTCTCCTGCATAGCAACCTGCCTCTGAAGTCCGTGCTCAGGTAGGGAGTCACTCCCATGGCCATAAAATGGATCTGCTGGAATAGGGGTTAATAGTTCTTGTCAACATTGCTTCTTGAGAGTATGTGTATGGGGAGAATAAAGACTTAATTTCAGTAAATTTTGAAGTTTTATCATCCTCAAAAAATGATTAATCATGAAGATGTTGAGGCACAAACTAGTCTTTTATTAAGCCACAGAGCAAGCTTGCACCTAAGGCTGCCATTCTTTGCAAGTGAGCCTTGAGAGCGTTGCAGAAGCTGCTCATGAGAGACTGGGTAGTTGTGGGTTTCTCATCAGAGAATGTAAGACCCAAAGCAGGAGAAGAAATGGGGAGCTGGGCTGAACATCAATGTCATCCAAGGCCGGAGAGATGACTCAGCAGTTAAGAGCACTGGCTACTTTCCCAGATGACCCAGGTTCATTTCCCATCACCCACATGGCAGCTCACAACTGTCTGCAACTCCAGTTCCAGGGCTTTTGACACCTTCACACAGATGTGCAGGCAAAACAACAAGGGACAATGAAATAAAAATAAAATTTTTAAAGATCAGTGCCATTCATGCAGATAATCACATTGCGTTTTCCTACCGGTAGTAGCACAGAAAAGAGGATCCAAACAAAATACCCTTTCTAAATGGAGTCATCGATTGCGTGTCTCCAGGAGAGTGAGTGACACCAGCCCCATCAGTTTTCCATAGTTATTCGTAGGTGTCTTTAGCCCACAGCCATCCTAATACACCTGTCTGACGGTGTCAAGCCCCTCTAGGACTTTGTGTGGGGCTAACTGATTTATATTTGCTCCTTACTTTCTACAGATCCACTGGGGCGTTGAAAAAAACGTCAGCTATACGACATCTCATCTTCAGCAGGGACGTGGGGAATCAGAAACTGATAGTTCATATCAGGGTAAAAAGCAGGCAAACGTGATTCACCTCACACAGTGCAAGCAAGCCCATTGGTCCCATTTTCCCCATTGTCTCACAGTTCAGCTAACGTGTTAAAATCCCAGGTTAATACGTCAAGAGAAGCCCGGCTTTAAATGTCCATTTCAGCTGAGCTGCTAACCATCAGCGCTTGGTACTGACGGCCACGGTAAGGGTGGTAAGGGTTTGGCACTGATGCTTGCCCACAGTTTCCTCCCTTTCTCTAATTATGCCTCGAGCTTTAAAAGCAATACCTCTCGCTGTGACGAGGAGGGAGGAGGGAGGGAGGTTTCCCAGTGATCGTTCTAACTGGCAAGTGAACTTAGAATTTCCACTGCTTTCGGGTTTCAGGTGTGGAACTTAAGACAGCTGCTGACAGAAGAGCCGCACTGACCTACCTCTGACCCTTGACCTCTCCCCAAAACTCGTGGAGAGAGGGAGGCGGTGGAGGCAAGTGGCCCTCCAAGAGCTTGGAGTCAAGCATGTGGGCCTTTGCCTTCCCTGGGTTGCCTGAGCTCTTCAAGAGGAGTCAGACTGGTAATATACGGGCAGTTGAAAAGACATTAACTTCAAATTGGAAACGGTAAAAAGAAGGGACTCTCACAAAAAAAAAAAAAAAAAAAAAGAAAGAAAAAAAATACCCACAAAACTTTACCAAAGTAAAATCTTAATCTTCTGGAAGATTGGGTACAGCAGTGTTGATTCTGATGTATGGAGAGAGACTGTGCGCATGTGGCCTCACATTGGTGACAATCTAGCACCTTTGTGGGGATCAACACATAGCCAGAAAGGGGGTGAGGAAGCAAAGGCTTTTCCCACCGACAGACCGGTTTTATCTAATCAAGCTCTGTCCACCTTTGGAATACTAGACTCATGCTCAACCCTAAGGAAAACAGAACATATCTTTGCAGTGCTGCAATCTTTGTTCGGTAAATAAGCCTGCCCATGCTATGGGTACACAGAAACAGACTGTGTTGGCCCCGAGGAGGAGACACAAATACAGCTGTTTACCAGTTGGAATGAGTGTACCGGCTCCTGAATGATCTCCGCTGAGCGCGGCTTTAAGGACCACACTGCACTGGGGAAAAAGAAGCACTGGGAGAAGAAAAGAACGGAGTGAAAGCTGGTAGCACATTCTCATGATGTCCACGCTGACTCCTTGCCCAGCATCTGTCTGTGCTTGGCATTTATTCAAGGAGGGGCTGTTCAGGGCATAGCATTCAGCAAGCAAATACTTCGCTGACATGGGAGAGCGCATTGTCCACATTTAAGGCCAGGGTATACTTATTCTTTGGCTCACTGTCTTATGTCTTTAATAATAATGCCCTGGCTAGCACCCCACAGGAGGGTATTTTTGCTAAAATATACCGAATTCATTTCTTCCCAGCTCCTTTCAACCCCAAGCTCAGGCCACTGAGGAGGGCAGCATACCTTCTGAAGAAAGGTACCCAGATCAGAATGGTATATGAGTCTGTCCTATTCTGACTCCAGAAGGAAAATTTAAAGCTCTCTCCTCTCTCTCTCTCTCTCTCTCTCTCTCTCTGTGTGTGTGTGTGTGTGTGAGAGAGAGAGAGAGAGAGAGACAGAGACAGACAGAGACAGAGACAGAGAGAATGATTGTGTTGCTAACCTTCAAGGGTTATTCAAATATTTTCTGAGAATTGGCTGGATTTGGTTCCCTTAGAATGCCATGTGTTTCATTTTTACGCAGAGCTGATGACAGGCTAGACATTCCAACAGGAGTTTAGTTAATTTAACTAATTCCTATCAGGAGAAGCAAAGTAATGGGACTCAGCCCATCCCAGCCAAGGGATTTCCTTCTCCCATAGCAGAGAAAGCCAAACAGACGCTGAGGCTTTGCAAATGGACAAGTTTAGAAATAGTTCTAAGATCCTGCTTTGCCAAATGTTTCATAAAAACTGTTTCCTTTCTGTTTCATGCCAAAAAATGTCACCCCCCTAAATATATTTTTCCCATATCTGGTCACATGTCCGAGATTTTTTTTCTTTTCCAAGAATAAATAATTCTTTCTGGGTTATAAAAATGTCATTTGCTCTATCAGATTGAACACGTCTTTATATAGAAAAAGCATTTGAAACATCCCATCAGTGGCTCGAAGGAGGGATTCTTCCTTGGAATGATTTTATGAATTCAGATGAAATGAACAGTTTTAAATTCCAAATGAGCCTCTTAATGGAAATTTCTGGCTTGTTTCATATTGCTGCCTACTTTTTCTTTTAGTGTCTTTTTACTAGAAAGCATTAAATGACAATTAATTTCTGTCTTTGACCATAATAATGCCTTGGCTGGCGCCCCATGCAAGGATGCTTTCCGGGCTCCATTTTCTATTTGCATAGTTGGGAGGATTCGGCTGCTAGGGTTTCTGAGAACCCTAGCTTTTAAAATGTTTGAACTTGCAAATGAGCTGCCAAGTTTAATAGAAAGTGAATGGAGCTGTCTAAGGCTAGCCTGTGTCCACTCCTCCGCTGGTATCCTATTGATCCTGCTTCCAGGTAAAGCCCAGAGCCCTGGAAAACAGCAATGCACGGGTTGCGTGGCTATTTTCTCTTCTACCAGATCAGCGTGGTAATTACATTTGCAAAGTCAGAAAGCTGAGTAAGGAGTCTTGAAAGTTGGAAACAGGGCAAAAAATGGGAAGATGCTTGAAAAAGCAGTAATATTTATACATCTGAAATGTGCTAAATATTCATAGAGAAACAAACCAAATGTGGTCTCTCTCCTAAAGCTATTACGAATGCGACATGCTACATATTTAAAGTTTAACACTTGGTATTGATGACTAACCATGGTCAGCAAGCCCACTGTGGGCAAAAAGACTTCTAGTTGGTCTATAGTGTTATTACCAGTTAGCAGGTTAATTTAGTTATGATTGCTTTGTTGGTGTGCAAAGAGGTATTCAAGGGTGAGGAGAAAGAGGTTCTAGTTCCACACAAATGACTCCTTCAAAATGTCATATTTCAAAAGTCCTGATTATCCCCCCTTAAGCCTAAAACTTAGAGAGTAATTAAAGATGAGAAAGTACAAACATTTCTGAGACCACATGGCAATACCACACAACTGCTTCAGGTAAACCAACATCTCTCAGAAATTAGCAATCTATTCAAAAACAAGAAGGTGCGACTAATTGTTCTGTTCTGCCATCCTGCCGGAAATCCCACCAACAACCTCAGCACCCATCTCTCATGTTACTTTGACATACTCCATCCCCACACATGCATAGGAAATGAAGCATTTACATTCTGGAAATATCAAGCACTCGAAGACACTTACATTCTGTTGAACCAGGTCTCCCATGACAACGGTATAACCCAACGCAGAGGATGTGCCCTTTAGAAACAGCGAAATCAGCATCATGATGCCCCGAGTCCGAAATAATACCCTTCATGTGCTGCAATTGGTTTAGTGTTGGCGCTATAAAAAATAGATGATGGAAAGGCAGAGAGCTCCGGACAGAAACACAAGTCCTCTGTGGGAGGTGGGGTCTTGTCTGGAAAGGGAGCAGAAGGAAGCGGTGGTCCGGTCTAATCACTGTCCTATGCTGACAAGTGGCTACTCATGTCGCGTACACAAGCTGCCAGGGCATTCATCATCGTGGGCACGGGGCAACGCCTGGTTCAGTTTTCATAAGTGGCAGGAAGCTAAACATATGCACGCCTGCTAGAATTCCTCGGGCACAGAAATGTGAGCCTATAGAATGTCACTGTGGGGTGGGCAGGCTGGCTGGGCCCTTTATGGTTGTTTGGGTTTTCTTTAGTACTTTTGCCAAAGGATACTTTTCAACACCAGAATGCCCTGTGGCTATGGCGTAAAGAGAGCCAGGAAGCGGGGCAATAAAGACTGGAAGGTCACCCCGTTTATGCTACGGCAAGCAGTGAAGCTGGGGGGCCTGAGCCTGTGACAGCAGCTCAGATGATAAACAAGTGCATGTACCAATCAATGCTTTGGTTTGTACTCCAAGCCCCAAATGTAGGGAAAATGTGTGGAAGCCGCAAAGCTGAGACCTGTGGTCTGCTCCTTGCCCAAATATAACAACATCAGTGATCATAAGTATGTAAAATACGACAAGGTCATCAAGAAAAGATTCAGCTGAAGGGCTGAAGGTGCGGATTTAATTGGTCCAGTGCTCGGAGTGTAGCATGAAGACTTAAATTCAGATTCTCAGCCCTCGTGTATAGAGTCAGCTGTGGTTGTGAGGTGCCTGTAATCCATGCCTGGGAGGCAGACACAGGAGGGTCCCTAGGGCTCAGCCGTCAGCAGATCTAATCTAATTGGTGAGTTTCGGGATCAGTGAGAGACCCTGCCTCAAAAAATAAGGTGGCGGTGCCAGAGAGAAAGATTCCCAGTGTTGACTTGTAGCCTCCACATGCACGTGTAAATACCTGATGTAATTTTGCTCTCTCAAACACACTCATAGATATAATGCTCTCTCTCTCTCTTGCTCTCTCTCTCTCTCTCTCTCTCTCTCACACACACACACACACACACACACACACACACATGGACTCAAAACACCATTTGAAACCTTCAACATTCTGTAAGACAGCTTACAGCTCTTTTGCATGTCTGTGCCTCTTACACTTAAATAGAATCCTTGCCCAAGATCAGCCTCTCTTCTCACCTTTCATTCTGCTCCTCAGTCTGTGGTTTTCTTAGTGCACAGCATGAAGCCAACTGAAAATACAGGTCTGCTTTCCTTATCTCTTTTGGTGATGAATCATACCCCGGCCAATTGACAAGAGCAAACTGCAAACCGAGCTTGGCCTTCTGGATGATCATTAAGATGCACATCTCCTTACCCCACCCTGTGCACCACTTCATCCTGGTCTGCATCCATTTTGTCTTCGGTCCTGCTTTTCAGACTTCCTGTGTCTGGGTTGTCTTTAGTCTTTCCCAAATCAGAGAGATTTGTCCTGATTTTCTCAACGTGCCTCCCTTGGTTGTGCAGCCTCTTTATTTCCAGTTGAACTCAAACCACTGGCATGGTTTTCCATTATGTTTGGTGAAGGCAAATGTCTACTCCTCTGTGTCGAACAATTTTTGGTGTAGAGTTTAAGCAACACTAAGGATCAGACTTTTCAAGCATGTTGGCTGACATTTTACGGCTACTCAGTTTCTAAGGTAGGCAGGAAATAAAAAGCAACCGACCAACCAAACAACCAAACAAAAAAAGCAAAACAACACACCGTCAGCGTGACTGTAGCTGTGACCTCTTCGAACCCTCCTGTGACTGTTCGTTGGCCGCCTACCTTGGCACAGCACAAAGTAGAAACCATAGATTTTGTCAATTACTCTCCATTCATTCCCTGACCACTCATTCTTTTTAGTATTCATTGAATCCCTAACTAATTTCCAGGCCAAAAAAGGACCAGAAGTGTCCAGAGAAAACTAGGGTCAATGTACACATGGAGCTGAAATTCCATTGCTGTTTACTTTGGGATCAAATAATATAATCTATCAAACCTGCACACCATAGCGCCTCAGATGTGGAAAATTCTCAAGAGCTATTAGTTATTGCCATGGCCATAAAAAATAGATGCTTAGGCGAAGTTTTAACTGGATTAGGCTGAAATAATAAATAAAGACCAGGGCTGAGGCAATGACAGTGTTTGCAAATAGAAAGACCTCTGTTCAAATGCTCCGGAATCCACACACAGAAAAAGCCAGTGTGGAAGAATGTGACTGTAACCCCAAAGACGTGAGGCAGAGACAGGAGGGTTCTGAGGGCTTGGTGGCCAGTCAGTCTAGCCAGTGTGTGGGATCCAGGCTCAATGAGACCCCCTGTATCAATAAATAAAGCAGAGAGTGATAGAACAAGCCAGCGGACACCGCTTTTGTCCTCTATATGTGCACGCGTGGGTGTGAACGCCATACTCACACTCCCAGGAAACCCCAAACCTGCACTAGTAAAAAAAAAAGAGAAAAGAAATGAAATTCAGGGGGAGCAATTATTTCCCAAGCATGACTGACACTAAGTAGGCTCATGGTATCTCCTAAGCCGTACTAATTTTTGAGGTGTTGCACGTCCAGGAATATAGAGGGCAAACCTGCCCACCCACTCTGTATACCTGCACAGCCCCCAGCAGGAGCTGGAACCCCTTTAACAGTTGAACCAATGTCACAGCAGCTTGTAACTTTGAGCCCTTTGGCCCTGGCTGGTCCTGGCTCCGTTTCCTGGAGAGACATCTTGTTTACACCCATCTACCCAAGCAACCTAGATCTGAACTTAAGATCGGAGAGGCAGCAGTGTGGACGTTCAGTGTGCTATTCTTTATTAGGTACACTGTCATCTCTGAGTTCCATCTTCATTTCTTAGTGTTACACGGCATCCTGGTGATGTGGGCTGGTTTACCGACTTGCAGCTTAGGGGAAATTTGCCGTCGGCAACTAATTTGATCTCACCGTATCTGGCCTTGCTAGGAATCATAGGATCTTTTTAGTTATCTCTCTCTTTTGCATACCCGTTTCATTATTGATATCTCAACTGGAGATCAAACTTTGGTTTCCCCTTGATTTGCCAAAGATTTCCCAGCTAGCTTCCCAATGGCTACCTGGTATGACAGAACTCAGATAAACCTTTGGCGTATTGCAAGAATGGGCATTGCAGTTGCTTATTCTGTGGTTTCCTTTGGTAATGAATATGAAACCATGCATCTAAAACTTATATGTGATGATTTATTGCCTCCCTTATCTATTTCACAGTATCCTGCAACTATACTTGTAGCTTCCCAAACATATCAATTTACTCTATGACTTCCCGCATCTGTCCTCCACATCCCCTGGATTTCATGCTAGACAGGGATCAAGTGTCCATGCGTGTTGGACATGTGGACTTTTCCTCCCTTTCCCCTTATTTTTGTTATGCTCTTTCCATGTTTACTTCCTAAACGCGCATGTGGTTGGATGCCGCTACAGTAACGCCATTACACTGTGCTCACGTGACGGATGGGAGTCCCAAACAGTGGTTCCCACAGCATAAGCTGTTGCATTCACGGGGAGCTTGGAACCACAGTCAGCCCGATGTGGCCTTTCCCAGATTCCTGAAAGTAACTGGGAGGTTTTTGAACCAATATGAAGACTTCAACTCGAGCTGCTTAAAGAACTCCTTGATGTAGGCCTGTGCTACTGGTCTCCGTGGCCACTATCTTTCGACCATGACCTTTCCCACCACATTCCAGTCTTCTCAAAAAGCTGGGGGAGAGCCAGCTCTCAGAAATACGCCTTCCTGCTCTACTTTTGATCTTTCCATGCATCAACAAAACCTTAATGACATCTCTCCACACTGGAAGCTATGGAAAAGGAAGCCCGAGGGAAATCACAGGAGGAATAACAAGCTGACGGGCACAGAGAGGGAAGGAGCAAGTGGCTTTTCGTCAGGGCTCAGTTTCTGTGAGATTTATGGCAGGCCATGTTTTCTCTCCACTTAAGCAGCTTGAAGGGTTATAGAAAGATGAATGCCTAGTGGGAAAATTCAAATACATTTACTCATGTCTGAGAGTGCTCCAACACTATCGTGAAGCATGTTCTCGGCATGTTTTACACAGTGTGATAAATCTTTCTGGCTCTCCATAGTCACTTTGATTTGATTAGAGTACACCAGCGCCAATATAGCATGGAGCTAGTGGCCGGAACGAGCTCTAGAAAGCAAAGTTGAGCATGGTGGGATTGGTGTATGCTTAGGAATATGAAGGGTGCGACCTCAGTACGGGCTTTAGGCCTTCTAAGATGTAAAATCATTTTTGTTACTACTGTTATGAATTGCAATGTAAATATCGGTGTTTTCTGATGGTCTTAGGCAAACCCTGTGAAAAGGTTCTTTAATCCCCCTGAAGGGGTCACAACCCGTAGGTTGAGAACCACTGACATAAGAGAAAGGACATTCTTGTCATTTCTCACAGACAGCTGGAGTTGCTAGGGTGATTAGTCCTTTGTTGGAGTCCACCACGCCCACGCTAGATGAATCAGGCCCCAAGGTCAGGCGACTGGTGTCTCCTTGTCCCTTGACAGCTACTTGCTCTGTCCCTGGAAGGTCCTGGCTCATCTAAGCTGTGGTAAGAGCTGGTAACCAAGCTTGTTTTCACTTGAGACACACTCTATAAGTTTTCAGTGACTGCTCCAAGGTGGGAAGGGCTGCTCTCACTTGAACTAGGAAATCAGCATCTAATCAGAGATGATTGGAACGCGTGACCTTAGCTTCATTAGTTGGTGCCAAGTTTTAATGAAGGGAAATGCCATTCAGGGCCCCCGTGAGGGCTGAGTGGAGAATAGCTGCATTCCTGGTTCCTCCCATAGTCGCCAGGAAAACTCGAATCGTGCTGACTTTGGTTTATGCGATATGTTCTTGAAAATATTCTCATCCTAAAGACAGCTGGGGCCTGGGAATGTTACAGTTCATTGGGCTGAGGAAGCTCTGACGCTGTGGCTAAGAGCATCCCCAGAATCATGCCTGCTCTGAGCTACCTCTGGAAAGAGCAGAGATGGGCAGGGAAGAGTTAATTGCCTTGACCTTCCTGCCTTCCTGATATCCCAATGAGAGTTAGTCTTAATGGAAAAGGTGTGGAGTCCTCATAATGTATTAAGAAAAAGAAAGGAAGAGAGGAAAAGGAAAGGAGAGGAGAGGAGAGGAGAGGAGAGGAGAGGAGAGGAGAGGAGAGGAGAGAAGAGAAGAGAAGAGAAGAGAAGAGAAGAGAAGAGAAGAGAAGAGAAGAGAAGAGAAGAGAAGAGAAGAGAAGAGAAGAGAAAGCTAGCCAACTTTTCATCTGAAATCCTGATAGGACTGGAAACCAATTCATCCACTACACAGACCTCCAATTCCTCCTGCCCAGCTTGGCTCAGAATTACGGAGATCAGCACATTAAATTGTGTAGCCTTACAGTACATGGGCTTTGATGCTAGTAGCATTTTATGAAAGGAAAAACTAGGGATGAATTATTTCAGAGCCTTCATTAATGTATGAGGAGGTGCATTTGGTGGCGTTGGGGGACAGCATGACACCGCAAAATAGAATAGTTTACAGATTAATAGAAGAGTTTCAGTTGTCCCTTCAGACAAACCAGCTCAGACAGAAACAGGGGCCAGGGCCTCCGTGCAAAGGTGGAGAGGGAAAAATGCATGCTCACTAGCTATTTACTGTTTGAGAGCCTTACAAGAAAAATAATAGAAATTAATCTTAAGGGATTGTTGCTCACCTGCTGGGTGCTATGACTTCAGTTTCAGCAAACACTTGCTGAGCTGGTTAGGAAGTAGACTCACTGGGGGAGTAGTTAGCCTCTGTAGTGGCTGTTTATAGGGATATGTGGAAATATCACCATCTGGTCTCATCAGCACACTGCAGAGACATATTATGCTGCGGAGAACTGATACTGGTCTCCGGAATGTCCTCCTGAGGCTAGAATCCTTTCTCCACCCTCACGTAGCAAGCTGATTCAGACAAGAATTTTCCCCTTAACTGCTGTAAGAGCATCTCTGGTCCATAAAAGGAAAAGGATGAACCTAAAGCATCATTCACGTGTGTCTACGATGCGTGTTCATACATAAACTTTAGACAACCGGCTGAGGAGCGGCTCTAATGTTAAAAAGAGGAAGGCAGGCGTCAGGCAACTGCCTAACTGGTCCTAGAGCCTAAACCACTCTGAATATAGTAGAGGAATATAATATGGACCACAATAGGAACGAAATATGGACATGAACATGTATAAACAAATCTATGGAATTAGGTGGTTTTGAGAGGAGAGAAATAGAAAAAGAACAGAGATCAGAGAAAGATGCCGGATGCCATGACCTAACTGCTTTTCCCGGTGCTGTAATAAAACATTGAGATAAAAGCAAGAAAGATTGGGGCGGGGCTTATCATGGCCAAGATGTTGTGTTGTCAGGGAGCTTGAGACAGCTGCTCACACTGAGACAGCTGCTCACACTGCATCACGGTCAAGGAACACAGACAGTAGATGCTAGAACTCAAGCTGGGGTGGGGAGTGGCACTACCTTCTTTTGGGTGGGTCTTCCAACTCCAGTGAATTCAATTAAGATAATATCTCCTGGGCAAAACCTGACGCTAATCTTGTCTTAAGTGCCCCTCATAATTGTTCCTGGAAGTTTGTCTGAGGTGTTTCCGGATCCTGTCAAGCTGAGAGTTCTAACCATCACACATTGTCAAGCACAGAAATGAAAAGAAATGAAGATAACCCCACTAAAGAAAGGTGGAGAAAGGGTTTGTCCCCCCCCCCCGGCATTAACACATATTATGATGCAAAAACAGTTTTGTATTAAGCGAAAATTTATGGATATTGAGGATCAACTGGCCTGATTTTGCTTTCCAAGGAACAGGTGACATCTGGAGACAGTTTCAATTGCAATTATTAAACTACGGAGAGGTGTTAATTGGCTTCTCATAAAGGACAGGATGTTACTAAATATCCAACAGCGTGCCAGAGAATCCACTATGACAAATAATCATTCGATCAAAATGCTGATAATGCCAAGGATGAGAAACTTCGTCCAGGGGGTCTCCGTGCAAACAGAGCAAGAGCTTAAGGAGGAATCGCATCATCTAGCTGCAGAGCAGGATCGTCCAGTTGGTGCATGCTAACAGTGCATACTTGTTAAAAATGAAACGAAGTAACATTATTATTATAGTTAGAATCCACATCTATCTGTGTAGCATAGTCGGCTTTCAAAGACTATTAAGAAAGAATGCCGACACTGGCTATAAATTGAAGGGAACATCCATCCAAATCATGGCAGCGGAAGGCAGTGGTGAGCGCACAAACCTTTTCAGACAGAACCTAGAAACTGTTAGCAGAAAATGATCTCAAAATAAGACTAGAGGGAGTAATTTAATTAAGTCTGGCTGTGGTTCCATTTTATATTTGTCTTTTCAAACTGTTAATAAACGTTGACCCATTTAGTCAAGACAAAACATGCAGCCTGAGGAATTTGTGTCCTTTTCTGGTACCTAATGGATGTGTATCAGACAAGAAAATATTGCTTGTCTTGTGCTCATAATACTTTATACTTAAATTGGATATCTACCAATATACCACCACATTTAGGACTGTAGAGGGACCGTCACCAAACATATAAAGCACCCATTCCTCAAGGGGGCAGGGGCTTTCTGCAGAGTCACTGAACATAGCTACGAGTATTCCAACGGGTTGTTACAGCACATTAGCCACAAACAATTTTCATCCTAGGAAGTACACTTACTGCAATTACTGGTGCATAATGAATATTTGATCCTAATTAGACCTAATGGATGAATTAAAATTCTGTATTGGCCAAGCTGGTTTTTTTTTTTTTTTTTTTTTTTTTTTTTTTTTTTTTTTTGGACACTGGTCCATAAGTATGAAAAGAAAAAGTCTGGGGAGATGGAGTTTTGAATTGTAATCATTTTAATGTGACTGCTCATCTTGCTCATTTTTCAGAGTCAATTAGCAATGATGAAGAGTTGTCTGGGACTCTCATAAAATGTAGATGTGGTTTAAAAAAATCGACAAGATTCCAAATAGTATCAGTGCCACATAATTTGCATTAAATAAGACATTTTCAATTTCTTTGCTTAATTTATTTTATTTCCTTGGGAAATTTCAAGTTTAAAATGTACTTCCAACAGAACATAATCATACAAATTCTAACTGGGATACTGACTAGAAATTTGACTAAACATATTCATGACTATTTTTTGAAGAGCATTTGAAAGAATTCCCTAAGAGTACCAAAAGGACCACTTCCACTCTTCCTTCAGTTTCGCTAGGAAAACTTCCTCTTCTGAGGGAGAAAGAGTCAGCAAAAGGAGAAACTGTGGATGCATAACTAAAATACTTTCAAATGGAATAGGAAAGCTAAATTCTCTGATTTTTTTTTTCTCCTAAGTCATAGCACCATGGTATAAGGGTTTTGGTTCAATGTTATTCATGTGTCTTTTAAAAATGTATCTGTGGGAAATATAACTTCATATATATTCACAAACTTCTTCACGACACATTCACAATTTATATTATCATCATGTAATTCTAGAGTCTTACCAAGTGTGTGAAGTTATCCAACTCTGACACTAACAACTTCCAAACCTTCAAGGCTGAACACCAGAAAAATCAAAGAGCCGATGCAGGTCAGTTGGATGTGAAAGACCTCTGTCCCTGGCTGGCAGTCATTTAGAATAAGGCTTCCTCTACACGTTGTCCCGCCATTCCATAGGTGCCCAGAGTCTACGGCACTGGCTAAACCCAATGAGCAGAGGGGAAGAGAGGGGAAATATGGAGGTTATAGGCACTGGGAAGTAGACGGACAGGGGGATGGACCACTTTCATTAGCTGGATGTGGGTGACTGTGACCTGGCTGTGTGCCCACGAGGAGAGGAAAGGGGCGTTCTTTTAAATGCATAGCATCATCTCTGGGAATTCAATCACAAGGAGGAAAAGAAGTCATTTGTCTGTGTACTTGACAGCTTTAGAATCAACGCTCAGTTCTCTCCTTCAACAGAACGTTGATCTAAGGTACAGTTCTGGTTTGGCTGTGTATCAAAATGGTCACCCCTTGTTCCCATAAGCTGACCACAGAGCCAGCCAATCAGATGTCCTGCCTCGATCCCCTTCGGGCTCTTGGTATTTGTCTTGGTCTTTGTTTCACGTGGTGAGTGACATCCTTGCTTCCCTTCAGTTATGGATGAGATTTAATTATCACCTATGTTCATTTTCACATGGGAAAGAGTCACTGTAACCTGGATCGAGGTCATGGATTCCACTGTCCTCACATGGTCCTTTAAATCACTGGCTCTCAACCTTCCTTTAATATAGTTCCTCATGTTGTGGTAACCCCCAACCATAAAATTATTTCCATTGGTACTTTATAATTTTGCCACTGTTATGAATCATAATGCAAATGTATGATATGCAGGATATCTGGTATGTGACCCCTGTGGGGGTCATGGCCCACAGGTTGAGAACCACTGCTTTAAACCTTCCGGAAGGTAAAAATGCAAGAGAACCACAGGTCCCTACAGTATGTACAAATATGAGGATTTAGCCATCCAAGACACTTTTCTAGCCACAAAATAAACTACTTAAAATATGGTTTAAAAATACCAGGATCTTAATAATGCCGGGCATAATTTGCAACAGATATTAGGGGAGACATCACAATGAAAATGGCATTGAGCTTGTAAATCGTGATGGGTTTTGAAAGCCCAGATGCGATTATCAACCTAAACCAGGTTACAGGGACCAAAGTTTTCCGTTTAACTTTCTAATCATTTGGTATTAGAACTAGATGGGTCTTCAGAGCTTCATTCATTTTTTTTTTCTTTTAAGAGCTCTCCTTTTGAAGGAAACATCTCCCTATTCATACTTCAGTAGGAATAAATTCTGAGGCTTATGTATCTCACTTTTATTTATTTATTGGTGTATGTTGTATATGTCTGTAGTGCCTGTGCGTAGGAGGTGGGCTCCTATGTGTGTGTGCGTGTGGAAGTTAGAGGATGACTCTGCACCTCTTCTCTCATTCTCCACTTTAGTTTTCAAGGCAGGATCTCTCATGGGACCCAGAGCTCATTGTGTGGGATGGAAGGGTCAGCCAGTGAGTCCCTGAGGTCCTCCTGTCTCTGTCCCCCAGTACTTGGGTTATAGCCCTGCGTTATCATAGTCAGTTTTTAAGTCAGTTCTGGGGATTTGAACTCAGGTCCTCAGGCTTGCCCGGCAATCACCTCACACACGGATCCATCTTCCCAATGCCCTGATTTTATCGTGATTGCACACCTAACCGCAGTGACCTAAGGGCTTAAACTTGGAGTTTCAGGGAAAAAAAAGATCTGAAATAAGTTTACATCAGTTACCAAAGCCAAAAATAAAACAGCCCCCAGATTTTTACACGTGTTGTAAAGGAGTCACAAGATTCAGGCAGTTTAATAGGAGACAAATAAGGACATCCAAGAATTTTAATAGTGCGCAGATTATCTGGACCACTGGTGGGGAGAACGGACAAGAAGTCCCTGGAACTCTTCATTGACAGCTTGTTAGAGGGCGAGCGCTCCAGCCAATGCCTCTCCAGCATGCCCTGATCCTGTCCACGCCGTTACAACCATTGGTCACAGCAGGACATGTAGCTAGCTCTATGAAATTGAAAGACTATTTTTAGCCATGATCAAACTTCCTCCTTCCCCTAGCTAGACACTACCTATTTACATCACATGGGCTTGAACTGTACATACTTTCCCAAGGCATGACCAGGATGCTTTATGAAATTTTGTCCTTCTGGTTGAAGATCCTGATTTTAGGCAGTTTATTTTCTGGACAGAAAGCAGGCCTGTCAGTCCACACACTAAAATTGTACTTCTTTAAGCCATCCTAAACCTCAGGCCATGTGTCCTGGTGACTACAGCCGGAACACTGCGTATCTTTACAGGACCAGCCTGCAGAACTGTATTTACTGTACTGGATTTAGACCTATTGACATCCTGCTGGGGCCAGTTTCTATTTCTCCCACTGTTTTCTTGTTGGATTGCAGGGAATCCCAGGAGTCTAATTTTTAGGAAGGTCTGATTTACTAACATATGTTTTATGGTATTATCTACATCATTTTCCCCCTTTGACCTCAGTGGCTTCTCTTATGACCTAAGATATTCAGATAACTCAAAGTTTCTTATAAATGTGATTTTTCCTATAACACCATGTTGATGATGTTGTTGACCCATAATTATCTTCAGGAATGAGATAAATTATTCACTAATGGGGAAAAGATAGATCAAAGTTTTTTTCAATTTTGTTTGTTTTTTTGGGGGGGGATCGTGTGTGTGTGTGTGTGTGTGTGTGTGCATGCGCGCATGTGCATGTGTGCTCAAAAAGCATATAATGGAGGCCCAAATTTCCATTCTCAGTGCTTACACATGGTACCCTCTAGAACCCTTTGCACATGTCCGTTCTCAATGATACCGTAACTTGGCAGTCAGAAACTGCAGGAATGATACCTTTCTATTGTAGCAGTTCTTTGATGGGTTCCAAGTCCTCCAGCAGGGCTCGGACTTGGACATTCCTCAAATTTGGATGTGCAGGAGCGAATGACTGTGTCTTGTCACGAATGACAAGGACGTCAGTATGGCTAAGTTTAGAAGTAAAGCATATCCATGGTATGTCACAAGCCTGAGGGGAAGATAAGGCCCTCTGTCTTAAAGACATGACGTAGGCTTGAACAAGGCTGTTTTATACAAAGATGGTGCCACGTGCATGTCAGCCTCTAAGAGCTGACCTCTCTCTCTCTCTCTCTCTCTCTCTCTCTCTCTCTCTCTCTCTCTCTCTCTCTCTCCTCTAATTCTCACAATTCCATTCACAGGCCCTTGTATCCAATTTTTATATGTAAGGGGATGAGGTGTTTCGTTTGTGCATTGAGAAACAAAATAAGCGTTGTGTGTGTGTGTGGTGGAGGGAAAAGGTGTTGCCCCAGTGCTGTGCTGGATGGCTGACTTCGTTGTGTGCAAACTGAATGGCAGCATGTAGGGAGAACACTGGCTCAACAGTTCACCTAAAAGCAGCTCCTAACGAATGAGCAGAGTACAGAAGACTTAAATCTCCAATGTAAACGAGTCTCCTGGAGGCTGATAGGGGCTTTTCCCCCTGCAATTTAAAAATATGTGGAGAATGGACTCATTCAGCAAGATCTGGTCGTGTCTTCGATGACTACTCTAGAAGTCATTTATTGCAATAAATACTCAGGGGTCAAACGTTATTTTGGACGTGGTAGAAAATCACTACTGTAATTCTTTTACTTGCGTTTACCTCTCCTATTGAGAGCCTCATGTGCTATATTATATTTAGTTTCCAAGGAAGGACATTAAGTGACTTTTTAAAATTGCTCTCTATGATTTGGCCAAACATGAGGAAGCAATATGCAAAAGAGCAACCAAATGCCTGTATAAGCATCCTGGGTCTGTACAGACTGTGTGACCTTCAGCAAGCATTTGCTAGAACGATACTGAATGCTGGGAGAGAAAAGGCATGAAAGGGTGCAGCTCCCTGCACGTAAGAGCCCACGGGAGGACCTAGAATGTGAATGGTAGCACCAGGGGAAGAAAAACTGACCTTGTTCTGAATAATCTTTCAGTATGCTTGAAAAGTGGAAATACTTCATTCCAAATGAGAGCTGCTTTCAATTACACAGTAAAAAGTTAGTAGATATAACACCAATGCACTGTTAATGCACACACACACACACACACATACACAGAGAGAGAGAGAGACAGACAGAGAGAGACAGAGACAGAGACAGAGAGACAAGAATTCTCTTGCAGTCCTAGGCAGATACCACAGGCCATCAAGTGCTTGCTGAACAAGCATGAGGACCTGAGTTGGCTCCGCAGAACCACATAAAATATCTGGGCATGGTGGCACACATTTTTAACCCCAGCACTGGGAGACACAAACAAACAGCTCCCTAGAGCATAATGGCTATCCATTTCTTTCTAATAAATGAGTTCTCTAGCGAGAGACTCTGTCTCAAAAAACAAGGTAGATATTCCTTGAGGAAGGACAAGACAGGCTGATTTCTGGCCTCTACATGTACACACACACACACACACACACACACACACACACACACAGAGTGATCTTTTGCATGAACCAGAAAGGATGGAAATGAAAAGTTTACTAGTAAAACTAAGAAGTGTTGTAAGTATCCACACATAACTGGTTTGGGTGCTTAAAGCCACATTCTCATTGAATGAGATGAGAGTCCTAAGGAGCCTTAGGTGCTTCAGCAATTTGTTTCTTAATATTCTACATGAATATTTACTGCTATATATGAATTTATGGAGTTTGTGGTCTTAATAGATCAGCTTTATCAAACCAGGGTGCTATGCTTTGGCACTGATCCTACAGACACCATAGTAGCACCCAGTAATTGCTGACAAAGCAGCGGTTTGGGAAGATTGTTAATACTTTGGTAGGAGAGTCTGGGGAGATGTGCTCTCTGAAGTAAACAGCAGAGCTGGCATTGGCTCTGTGCGCTAAGCAAATTCCACTGAACCACACCCTTTCCTTCTGAATGAGCTGGGAAATGTTGCCAGCTCTGCCTTTCCCCTTAGAAATCATGGGGGGCTATTTATTCCTAAACACGATGCACTGGATTTACCTTCATGGCTTAATAGGGCCATGGTGTGTGTGGGGGGGTGGGGTGGGTACAAAACAGGGGAATTTGGGAGATGGAACTGTATATGCAAAGCTCATCTGCTTCTCACAGGATACTGGCAACCGCAAGAGTTTAGGCTGGTGGGAGGCAAGAAAGATGCAACAAGAAGTCAGGATTCTCCTCAGAAATCCTAGCCAGGAGTGTTGCAAGAGCCTTGTAACTACGGCAAGGGAAATACTGAAGCATCAATGAATGGTGACTAAGGAGGAGTGGAGAGAACTTTGCCCATTTGTCTAAGATTCCAATCCCTTGTAACTGGGTGACCTCATTAGCAAGGTGTATTCTTGGGTGAGGAAGAGTAGGGAGGGGTAGACGATTGTGAATTCTAAAAGTGTTGAGGTGGAGGAGAACTACCTTGGGAGTCTGGGTCCTATGAGACAGACTACTGAGAGAGGTGTGCAGTTGGAGATCACTGTGAAGGAAACAGGTGTGCTCTGAGAAGATTACAGGGATTAAGGCAAAAGGAGTAATTGTAAGGTTAGGCAAAGAGAAAGGCCTGAAAGTTGAATTCAGATGATTCAGATTCGGTAGAATCAGACCTGAAGGAAAAGCAGGAGCTCATTGATACAGAAAGGGAGAGAGGGGAGATTTTAACAAAGTGTAGGCACTCACCAGGGTCTAATGCTAGTGATCTATAAGTTTCTCCCTCACACTCACTCACAAATATTATTTTCATTATATAATGCTTGGTTTCTCAACATTTATAATAATGGCAAAAGAAAATTCAGTTTCTCTTCATTTTTGTTAGAATTATGATCTCTCATGTATTTTTGATTTTTTTAATCAAATGTATGGTGTATGGTGGCACACGCCTTTAATCCCAGTACCTGGGAGGCAGAGGCAGGGGGAATCTCTGAGTTCCAGGCCAGCCTGAGCTCAAATCAGTTTTACCAATTAGTTCCAGGACAGTCTGGGGCTACAGAGAGAAACTCTGTCTCAAAAAAATAAAAATTAAATAAAAGTAAAAATACTTTAAACAAACACGATGAACATTGTCTGTGAAGGAATTAAGATCATGCCAACTCAAAATATTCCCCTCGGGTATATTATTTTAAATTAAGATACAAAATAATTCTGATCTTCCATTTCTTTAAAGTATTTTTATTTACAGATGATACGAAAGTATACATAACTGACTCTAAAAATTTTAGTGGGACAATCCTACGGCTGATAAATACTAGCAGCCAAGTACCTGGATGCCAGATCAACTCCCAAAGATCAGTAGCCCGCCTATATACAAATGACGTAGCCCGCCTATATACAAATGACAAATGGACTGAGAGAGAAATCAGAGAAACAATGCCCTTCACAACAGCCACAAATAGTAAAAAATATCTTGGGGGTAGCTTTACCCAAGCAAGTTTTATATGATAAAACTTCAAGTCATTCAAGAAAGAATTAAATTAAAGAAGATATCAGAAGATAGAAAGATCTCCCATGCTCATAGTAGGATTACATAGTAAAAATGGCAATCCTACAAAGGCAATCTATAGATTCAATTTAATCCCCATCAAAATTCCAACACAATTCTTGGATCTTGAATGGACAACATCCAGCTCCACACAGAAACACAAAAAAAAAATTTAGGATAGCTAAAATAATCTTGAATAATAAAAAAACTGCTAGAGTATCACCGTTCCCAATTTCAAATTGTATTTCTGAGCTACAGTAATAAAAACAGCATGGTATTGGCACAAGAATAGACATATCAGTCAATGTAGACCCAGACATAAATCCACACACTCATGGACACCTGATTTTTTTTCTTTTTATGAAGAGCAGGAAATGTACACTGGGAAAAGAAAACAAGCACCTTCAGCAAATGGGACTGGTAAAATAATATGGCTGTCTATAGAAGAATCCAAATAAATCCTTATCATCCTATAAGAATTCAACTCCAAATGGATCAAAGACCTCAAAATAAAACCTGATACACTGACCTGAGAGAAGAAAATGTGGGGAATAGTGATACAGGAAAAGACTTTCCGAACAGAACATCGTGGGTACAGACAATCTACATAAAACTGTCAAATAATGGGGGGAGACAGAGCCACAGTTGGCCATCTCTTGCCACCAAATGAAGTTTCTGGTACTGGAAGTGGGTTACATCTAATTGAGGTGTGGTGAAAGGGGAACCATGAGAATCACCAAACAATACTGACTGCTGCCAAGGTTGTATAGGTGGCTTTTCCTGAACTAACAAGACCCCATTGCTGAAGGCAACACCTACACAACCCATTGAACATGGACAAGCTGAGCTGCAGCCTACATAGGACCTTTACACCTATGTGCTAGTGTCTTTGCTACAGGAAGGAAGGTTCTCCGCAATTTACCAAAGGAGAAACACAAACACCAACCCAGCCACAACCCTTTGATCCACAATGGTGTCCTGCCTCTGAGATACATTAGTGCAATGGAGGTGCCAAGTTTGTGGGAGAAACCAAATGGCATCTCATTTGACTGAAGGCCCACTTCCTGAGATGGAACCCAGACCCAACATTGGTTGGGTCAACTTAAGACTAGATGGCCGGGGACCTAGGGGAAAGCGAAATACCACTGTTCTAAAATCTTAAAAAAAAGTGTGAATAAAATGACTCTTAATGGCATTCTACTATACATACTCATAGAACAGTGCCTTGCTCAGAAATCATCTGGGAGGCTTCCTCCTATAGCAGATGGGAACAAAAACAGAGACCCACAGCCTGATGTTACTTTACTAGAACACGAGAGACCTCGGGAACACTCATTAAATTCCTCCCCTCAGGGCTCAGGGAACTCCTCAGAAGACTAGACAAAAAGAGTGTAAGAGCCAGAGGGGATGGAGGATGTCAAGAAAACAAGGTCCGCTGTCTGCGTTAGGATCACCATTGCGGGGATGAAACATCAGGACCAAAAGGACCAAAGCAACGTGAGGAGAAAGGGTTTGTTTGGTGATGGAGGCGGGTCTTCTATCAATCTGTTGATTTCATTGGTTAATTAATAAAGAAAACTGCTTGGCCTAATAGGTTAGAAAATAGGTGAGTGGAGTAGACAGAACAGGAAGAAGGAAGTGAGGTAGATGGCTCAGACAATTGCCCTGCCTCTACAGCCAGATGCGATGAAGCTCCAGCCCAAGATGGACGGACGCTAGAATCTACCTGGTAAGGCACCACTTTGTGGTGCTACACAGATTATTAGATATGGGTTAGTCAAGATGTGAGTAAGAGCCTGAAAATAATGGGCCAGGCAGTGTTTAAAAGAATAAAGTTTCCGTGTAATTATTTCGGATAAAGCTAGCCGGTGGCTAGGAGCTGGGTGGCGGGAAGCCGGCCCACAGCTCCTCACTACAGTTTGGCTCGCTTTTCCACATCGCTGGTTATCACTGAAGGAAGTCAGGACAGGAACTTAAGCAGGCTAGAAACCTGGAAGCAGGAAGTGATGCAGAGGTCATGGAGTGAGTGCCGCTTACAGACTTGCTCATCATGCCTTGCTCAGCCTGCTTTCTTATAGAACCCATGACCACCAGCCAAAGGATGGTACCACCCACAAGGGGCTGGGCCCCTCACTCACTAATCACTAATTAAGAAAATACTGTACAGCTGGGTCTTCTGGGGTCATTTTCCTAATTGAGGTTCCCTCCTTTCAGATGACTCTAGCTCGGGTCAAGAAGACAAAACTAGCCAGCACACACCTTTTACAGCAACAGGATTCATGTGCATATGAACACACAGAGATGGAGACAATGTGCACGCGGCCTACAAGGGTCTGCACAAGTTGGGGTTCTGGAACTGAAAGGAGAAGTGGACACATGTTCCCACCCCAACCCAGGAGCAACCTCTAATTGATGACCACTTGCAAAGGAAACTTTAGCTTGTTCCAAGGGAGATTCACTGGGTGTAGATAGGAGCTGCTCCATCTACAACTGGGGAAACACGCTACTCTAAAGGGGTAGGCTTCAGGGTCAGCAGTGGACAGCCAACAGAAAATGAACACACCAGGCCGTGGTGGCGCACGCCTTTAATCCCAGCACTTTGGAGGCAGAGGCACCTCTGTGGGTTCAAGGCCAGCCTGGTCTACAGACTGAGTACCAAGACAGACTCTGAAGTTACACAGAGAAACCCTGTCTCGATAAAACAAACAAACAAACAAACAAACAAACAAAAACAAAACTATAAAAAGAAGTCAATGGCTTCTTTGGGAGTACCTTATCCCATAATGCTATGTCAGGGCTCTTTCTGTTTTGAAAACAAACAAAAAAAATCTTATTGTTTTTTATTTTTATTTTACTTACATCATTTTTATTCAACTATTAAATATGTAAAATGGATACATAAGATACTACTAATTTAATTATAGCTTCATATATACCTCTCTAGTTGTAAACTCCTTCCTCTACTCAAAGGCATCGCTATGTAAAATTGTTATTTAACAATCCATATTTCTCTACACTATTTTGATATAGGTTTCTAATAGAAACCACTTTTCAAATTAAAATAATTCTTTCCTATGGCCCATGGATCGTTTTTAATCTCAAAAGTCTGCACTAGGTTCTGTTCAGCTTTCCCCTATGTATTGAATCTTTCTATAGTCAGAGAATAAAGTTTTAAATCACATGCTCTGTAAGATTACCATCAAATAGTAAAAAGGCTAAAAATAATCAAATAAGCAACCGAAGTGATATTAAAATAGCTTGGGATAGTATTTCATTCAACGAATATAAAATTGCTTAAGACATTAAAGCAGTTATCTGTGGTTGCTTGGAACAGATTGTTGCTAATAAATTCCTAATCTATTCTTGATCTGTAAAGCCATTCTTAAATTGGTAAGTACAATTGAGTGCTAAATGTATTCAGTTTTCATGTTCATTGACAGTATGAAAGGGTCTGCTATGAAAGGCCTTATGACACATATGTCTTCATTCATCCAGAATACTGATTAGAGAAAGGATATCTCTGAATGCATGATGCTATCATGCAGATATAAATGCCTGGCAGCCTTCTCTTTAATTTCGATACAGAAGTAGGTGAAATTCTGTAAGGAGGATAAATGTCTCCCAACAGGCCAGTGTTCTCACCTCAGCAGACAATTACCATTTTGCTTCAGGCTCATCTGGTGCTGGAGCTTGCCGCACAGGACAAAGCGTGGGTGCCAGTTTTCGACAGAACTCATGAAACTAAATACGTTCATGATGCTAATCAAAGCCAGCATAAACGGTAACGTACTTATACAAAACTAGCTACCATAAAATAAAACAAGAAAACCCATCTTTCTAAAGAGCTGGGGGGATGGCTCCATCAGCAAAGAGCTCATTGCACAAACAAGAGGACCTGAGCTGGACCACAGAACCTATGTAGAAAGCCTGGCCTGGAGGAAAGGCGGAGACAGGAAAAGCCCTGGAACTTGCTCACCGGCCAGTCTTAGCCATATCTGGAGGCCCAGGTCCTAGTGGGAGACTTTGTCTCAAAACATAACGTGGATGGCTCTTGAACAATGCTGTTTGTGGTTGGTCTCTGGCCTCTACACACATCCATACACATATATGGATATAGAAAGTAAATCAATAAACTCCCAACTCTAAAAGTTCTTTTCACAAAACATTGCTCGCTTGATTATTCTCATTATTTTATTAGTGTCTTATAAGCCACATATTTTTGTGACCTGAATATTAAGCCTAGGAACTCTTTTCCTTCAAAATGTAGGACTCTTTCTAAATCATAATTTATAAAAATAAAAGGCCAACAATTTAACTTTGTGTCAGAAACGCTTTTTCCTCAGGCTCGGCGGCGAAGAGGTGCTATGTGCCGAATGCTACTTGCTTCTCACTAAAGTAGGTGAGTTACATTTCTGTGCCAGGGGGGCAAACAAGGGCCATTTCCAGCTTCAGAAATGAAGCCATCCTTGAGCAGGCGAGCACCAGCCCCATCAGCAATACTGTACCATCCTTAGACTCTGTCTCAATAAAATAGGAGAAGCCGGGCGGTGGTGGCGCACGCCTTTAAACCCAGCACTTGGGAGGCAGAGGCAGGCGGATCTCTGTGAGTTCGAGACCAGCCTGGTCTACAAGAGCTAGTTCCAGGACAGGCTCTAAAAAAGCTGCAGAGAAGCCCTATCTCGAAAAACAAAACAAAACAAAAAAAAATAGAAGGAGAGAACTGACTCCTGAAATATGTCTTGTCTTCTGTCCTTCGCACGTACGCCATGCATGGGTCCACCTGTGTGTGTGCGCACACATGTGCCTCTGTGTGTGTGCGTATGTGTGTGCATGTATGCATGTGTGGACACACATGCACCCCATCCCCATCACACACACAACTGTAATACATAAAATTAAATTAAAAAGTGAAACGTCTACATTTGGAAATTATTTGATTCTATGCTCATTGAGCTCTTATAATGTATACCCTCATATGGCTTTTCCAACATCCTTGGGTGTTGTTAAAACTGAACATCTGAAAGATCAGTTCAAACAAAAGCAAGTCACTGGAATACCACTTGTGACTAAAGTCTTAAGTCACCAAGCTTTTTGGGTTGAATGAATAAGGTACCATTAGGCTGAATGCCTGTCAAGAACAATTAAAACAGTTAAAAGATGGGTTTGGAGCTGCATTTTCAATGATTAAAATAATCAAAGTCTAGTGCTTTAAAAATGTATGTTCCAACTCCCCCACAAATATGTGTATATTGATATGAGGGTGCCTATGTGTGTTAATGTGTGTGGTCACATATGTCTTGGTATGTGTGTGTGTGTGTGTGCGTGCATGCGTATGTATGTCAGAGGTATTCATCATGTGTCTTCCTGCATTGCCTTCCACCTTATATATTGAGAAAGGGTCCCTTGTTGAACTGGAGACTGGTTATTCATCTAATCTAGCTAGCCAACTCAATACAGGCATCTTTTTTCTGTCCCCAGAGCACTGGGATCACAGCAAAGTTGCCTTGCCAGCTTTTATAGGTACTGGGGATCTAAACTCACACTTCCTTAATAATGAACCACCCCTCTAGGCACATCTACTTCCCTAGTAAGACAAATTTGGCCATTGTCAAGTTCAGGTGCAAATGAATGTTAGCGTGAGGTAGGCATGGGTTTTTCCATTCTGTCCTCTCTACTACTAAATTGTCTTTTCATAAGAGTAAAATTTTAAATACAAACTGCATTGATTAACTGACTTCTCTTAGTTGTATTAACAGGTTGTTTCAGTCGGCCTATTCACAACCCTTGGTTCTCGATAGAGTAGTCGTATTTGTGTCTTTTCTGAACTCCTTGCATTTTTGCCCATATTTCCCTTTTTATGTAATACAAAGGTTAAAACTGGTTATAATTTGTAAATGTTTTTCCCCAAAATGGAAATGAATGTTCTGGGTTGTGCCAACAGTATCCTTCAATAAACGTAACCAGAGGTCTTTGAGGAAATAGCTGCTTTGTGGATCCGGAGCTACACCAAATGAGTATGGAGAATCTCGTGGTGCCGGAGGAAAACCTTAAAATGATAGGAGTATGTTAAAGAGACATCCACATCAGTCGGCAAAGCCAAGGCCCAAACTGGAACAATGTGAAAGAAGAAAAAAATAAGATAATCTTGGATTAACTGTGAGCGGTGTGAGTTGCTATCTCAATCCTCTGACAAAAGCAACATGGAGGACAGAAGAAATTTAGTCCAACATGGCAGGGAAGGCGGCACAGAAAGAAGAGGAGATGGTGGGTCACCTTGCATCAATAGTCAGGAAGCAGAAAGTGAATTATTCCAGGGCTCAGCTAGGCTTCTCCTTTTTATGTAGTCTGGGAACCCAGTCCTTGGCACAGTGCTACCCACATTTAGGGTGGATGTTCACATTTCATTTAACCTAGTCTAGACAATCTTTTTGCAAACACGATCAGAAGCTTGTCTGTTTGGTGACTTTTTCATCTCAGCTGCTAATATTTAGATTTCAATACTGAGCATCACGTAACTCCAAGTATAAAACAAATGCCCATTTGTTATGATGGCGTGAATAAATGAGTAGATTCAAATTAATCGCATAGAGTTATAAATATTCCTTGTAGAAGAAAGTCGGTCCTTGGGATGTGGAGCCTATACCATAACACAGGCCACTAAAGATAAGAACAGAAACCAATGTTATTGTAACAGAGCACCAGTGGCCAATGTCCCCACCAGGGAGCTGCCTTGCCTTGCCTTGCCCAGGTGATGGACCGTATCCACTGGAACTGTGAACCAAGATAAGCCCTTCCTCCCCCAAGTTTTCCTAGTCTATATTTTGTCACAACAATGTGAATAAAACAGCGCAATATGGAAAGGGGTAGAAAGTGACTTAGAGGGAGAGAAACCTATTGGGTACTGCTGCCTCAGCCATGTAGTCAAAGACACCAGCAGCAGCCATACGTCCTGTTGATACCATGTACCCATGTGAGCTGATGAGAAGAACCCTTGCTCCGAGGTTTTCCTCTCCCAAGCCTATGAACCCAGTTTACTTATGAGAAAAACATATGACAAGTATTCCCCAAACTGTCACAGCTCTCAAAAACAAGGAAAGAAACTGTCTTAGCTAAGAGGAGCCTAAGGAGGAAGGACTAAATGTAATATGATAATCTGGACAGGATCCCAGGAGAGAGGAAGGTCATTGGGTGCAAAGAAGGAGAAAGCATGGGTTTTGGTTAAAATAATATCATCATCAAAAAACTTGATTAACTACAGTCAAATATTATTTAACATAAGTTTTACTATTAAGCACGGAACATGAGATAACACTTTCTTTCATAATTCTTCTTTATAACGCTGTTTTAAGATAAAATGTTTGGTTTAAAAGATATAAATGGAAATCTTGCTTAGCCTATCTGCATTTTAGTGCGAATCAGTCAACAGTTACAAAGCACAAATCTCTTACGATACCCACATGCCTATCTTCTCCTAGGTCAGGGGCTGTGTGATAATTCTGTAATTCGTGTGGGTCTGAAAACCTAGAGTCATCCTCTATCGGAACCACTTCTCCCCATCAGCAGCTCGAGAATGGTGAGCTTGCAGGAGAGATCTCTGTTTCTCCTAGCAATACAGAGGACAAATAAGAGAAGGCCTTGGGGGGAAAGAAAAAAAAGTGTAATGGGACCTAGAGACTCAGCAGAGTTCTCTGCCAAGTACAGGGGAGAGGACAGTCTACTTTCATCTCCTGTCTGGTCCTTTCTCTCCTTAACCCTAGGTGGTAGACTAGTTGGCCCACACTTCCCAGTGATTCCTCAGGGGAAAGCCCAGGAATAAAAGCAGCAGTGAGAAGACCATCGTACCCTTATGGTAATCCCTGCATTTCAATAAGGAATGTGCACATCAGTATGAAAGGCTGCCTTGGAGGGACAGGTCGATTTTAGGATGATTGTAGGATGTGGGTATTTAATGATTAAAGTAGTTTTTAATTCCTCTTCTCCCTTTCCCCTCTTCCTCTTTCCCTTCCTCCTCCTGTGATGGGTTCTGAGGATCAAACTCAGGGCAACACGCATACTTGGCAGATGTTCTGTCATTGACTTACATGTTTAGCCCGTGCACTGTGTCCTCCTTCAAGTATTTCTTATTTCAAATATCCTTACGTGGTTGAAATTGGTGAGTGTATTATCTGTGCTGTGCAAATAATCCTTTTTGATATCTTGGGAAAGACTCTTTGACCTTGACCTGATCTGAATCACATCATTATTTTCTGCCTAACAAATGTATTTTATATAAATTTAGGCTATTATAATATAGCCCTATGAAACATATAAGTATGAAATGGCTCGTTTCTTTCTGGTAGTAAATTAAGCACAAAACGATTTTTAATTCAGAGATATTTGCATTCTTAAATGACAGCTGAAGTCATTTGTAAAAAAAGCTGTTTAATGATCTAGAGAAGCATGTGCATATACATAAGCTTGGAATTTATTTTTGGTGTGGTGTCTTTGCTCTTTTCCTTATGAATATTATATGTGATAGACCTTCCTGAAAGATTTAACTTCTGTGTCATTTAGCGACATTCTCTTTTGTGGGACGATTCTGGATTGGTTTGTGTTATTTTCTCTAGGACCTAAATTTGAGCACTTTCTTCTCATTTTGCTAATTTGGGACTATTCAATTCCATATGCCTGTAAGTCTCACAGCCATAATAGTGAAGCCAGTGCTCAATCTACATGTATTAACCCCAAGTTTTGTTGTTGCTATATTACAGTGTTTTATACTTTGTGTACTGTTGAGTTAAACAACAGTGACTTTGCAAGTCATCTGCAAGATACAAACCTCTAAAAGTAAAATTTGCTAAATTTAAAACTGACTTTAAATTTTCCAAAAAGAACTTTCTGAAATTTAATTTGATCAGGATTCTACATTTGTAAACGTTAGTAAGTTTAGTCTAACTAAATCTTTACTGAGTTCACCAACTCATTTCTCGAAATGTGTTCAGATGGGGGTCACACACTGTCCAGTGAAGAAAATGTCAAGCTGCATCTTAGTTTTCTGGGTGGCTTTTTGTCTGATGATGGCCTCAGAGACATGATGACTTATTTGAGACTAACCATGGAGGTTCTACAAGTATGTGACTCTCCAAAGTGGTCCTATTTTCGTTGGAGATAATTTACTATGTCTGGAATCCTAACACTTGTTGCTTTTAATGAGAGAAATAATACCAAAGATATTTTGACATTCTGCCAACAAAATTAATATGACCAAGAAAAGAATGTCTTCAGATCTGGGGCTTGGTTGCTTTTGTTTCTGAGGTCACAGATTTGCTGAAAGAAACTTGCAAACCCATTTTCCTCTCTCCTCTTCTAACAGGTAAGCTTGTGCACATGGACACATGCACAAACACACACACACACACACACACACACACACACACACACACACAAAGACTCAGATATCACATACACTCTCACACAGAAACCCTCGCTCCCTCTCTCCCTCCTTCTCTCTCCCTCCCTCCCCCCCCCCTCCCCCCCCCCCTCCCCCCCCCCCCCCTCTCTCTCTCACACACACACACACACACACACACACACACACACACACACTTTAACAACCAGGTCCCATTTGACTAGTCACACACACAGCAGCAGCTCGGGGTCACCACACCTTCCCGAGAGAAGCTGACTTCACCTTTATTCTCAGTTTACATTACCAGCAATAGCAGCAAACCTTTCAATGCCTGCAATGTTCCCTAGGAGTGTATCAGTTGAGCAGGCAGGGGAAAAAAAAATCTGGGGGAAGTTTATTATTTTTCCACCAATATATTTGACACCACCTTTGGAAAGGGAACAAAAGGCGCACTGTCAAGAGGACAGACCTGGACAAAATGTTACTGTTTGTTCTTCGCAAGCACAGAGGTATATTTAAGCAAAGAAAGACATTCCATAGCTCTCTCGGGACTTCCTTCCTTTAGCTGAATTTATACCAGCATGTTCACACCGGCGTGATTCAGACTGAGCTGGAATTTAAAATGCAGGCCGCGATTTGCCAATGCTTAAATACCACAGCTACAGAAATTCATATTAGACTTCAACTTGCGCTTAAAATGTCATAGGATATAGAGACAGCAATGTGTGTCCACAAGAAATTACAGTAACGTCATGGAAATGAGAAGTGCCCTTGTTTGACAGCTTCTGTACCTACACAACAAAGCCTTTAAGTCACCAGGAGTCACCTGGCTTCAGATTAGGTTTCCAGTCCAGGCTAGCTGACACTCATGAAACGTTTGGCAAACAGGGGCTGAGTTTCGAGCAAGGCTAGGAAGAATACTCTGTGAGCCTGTGTGAAACTTGGTGGCCTCGGCTAGGTTTCTCCTTGAGTTTCACATTTGAACAATCCAGTACTTCAAAGTAAACTAAAACAGAGGGGCACGAGGAAGAAGGGGCAAACAGGACCTGGCATGGCTCGTAGGGAAGGGGTCAACAGTCTCCTGTCTCGAAAACTCATTTCTTCCTGATATCCTTGACTGTGCATCCGTGCTAACAGCACTGCTACAGACTCTAGGAACACGCTGTACCTGACACTGCTCCCAAGCCTTCCCGCTGCTCAAAGGGACAATCCCTGATCCTCAGAGGTCCTTGAAAGCAGTGAAGCCCTCGCTCACAGTAACAGGGGGATTCACAAGTTGACCAATCCCAGAAATAAGACGGTTGATGTGTTCATTATAATGTAGAGACCAAAAGGTCGCATAGCAAGGCAATGATGCTAACCCTTTTCCAGGCTTTCCTACTATAATCCACATGCCAGAGGGGAGAACTCCATGTACTTCTGCTTGAGGAGGAGCATTCCTGGAACGTTCTCCCTCCTTCTGCCCCATCGTGTCCCATGTGGTGGCTATTGGCTTCCTCTCCTTACAAGGGTCACAGAGCAGATGGTATCAGTCCCATAGAGTCACAGTCTGAGACCTCCCAGACTCTTCCTGACTATTAGGAACCTAGGATTAGGCTTCTAGCCTCCAACAGACAGGGACAATATTACCCAGAGTACCCAGAACAGTACCTAACAGAGTCTTTGAAATAGTTAATGTTTTAGAAAAGAAAAGAACAGAAAGCAAATGCAATATGTATACAGTTCTGAAAGTAAAGACGATATTTAAAACTGATTAATGATTAGTAAAAGTGTTAAGATTCCATTCCTTTTAGGAAGCACCCTTAGTTTGTTCTATTAAACTCTTCAGCCCATACATCAAAGAAATTTCACTCAAACTTTTGGCTACTGAATATTTTCTTTTTAAAATTTATTTTACTTTTCTTTCTTTTTAAAATTTCTTTTGCCTTTTTCTTCTGTCTTATTCTTCTTGTTACTCAAAAGACCACTATGCCATTTAAATACTTGTTTTTCTGTTTTTGTTTTTGCCTTTAACCAAAACTCTTTTGGTAAGAAGCATCTTGAAATGCCAAAAGTTTCAGTGCCCATGCTTTTAAAAGCAACAATTAGGCCTCAAGGCACATGGTAATTTGGGGGAAGCAGGAGACTTCTGTGGGGTTTGACAGAATCTGTTCTATGAACTGTCTTTGCTACTTGTTTTTTGATATCCTGAGCTGGGTCTTGCTAAAACGGTGGTTCTCAAACTTTGGGTTATGATCCCTAGGGTGCTGAACAACCCTTTCATAGGGGTGGCCCAAGACCATTTGAAAGCACAGATATTTGCAGTATGTTTCATAGCAGTATCAAAAATATTTTTATGAAGTAGCAACGAAAATAATTTTGTGGTTGGGTCACCACATCATGAGGTGGGCACTAAAGGGTCACAGTGTTAGGAATGATGAGAAGCACTGTGTTAGATAGTCATTGTGAGATGAGAGAGCTTTGCAGGAGAACGTTTTTCTTTAAGTTGCAGGTTCCTTTCGAAATAAGATCTAAATCATAGCAGTAGCAGAAGCTAAGCCAGTAAATTATCTGAAGGAACAGCTATCAAAGCATTAAGGAAAAAAAGCCTTTTTACTGAACATAGTAAATACTCACAATCAAAGTAAATGGTGTGGTTGAGGTTAAAGTCCACAGATCAAAGGGCTTTGCAAAATGTCAAGTGCAAGCATAAGGAGGGACAGGGAGGGGAGAACCAGATCACTAGCCAAAAATGTTTACTATCCAAAAAAAAAAAAGTCATAAAAAAACCACTTCGTAAGAGAACAGCTTAGTTAAATTTCAGCCTGGGAAAAGAGTTCCCAAAAATCAGTCACCCCAAAGGACACTAGGAATCTAAAACCCAACAAAAACAATAATAATGATAATAATAATCCAGTCTCCGAACAACTTCTCAGTCCACAGCAGCCGGAAATACAGCGGCTAAGAGCCGGGCATACCGTAAGATAGCCACCTTGCCGTCCATCAAGAGCATTCACTAATACACTGTCTTTACTCAGGTGGGCTGCATCTTGTTTAAAGAAAGCCTTTAGAAAGTTAAAATAAGAGAGCAGTCTAAACAACGAAATGATGGTGTCTAGAGGTCCTGTCACCCCTGTGGGAGTCGCGGAACAAGAACTCGGAAGCAGTACTCAGCAGCAGGCGGGTCCGTGCGGCAGCCACTGGGGACAGAGGGCTTTAGGCAAAGTTTACAATTACACTCACAAAAATATGCAATGATGCTGCTGCATCCCAGAAGCAAGCAGGGTCTACCTGGGAATCCCCCGGCCTTCTATGTTTGCTAAAAAGTTACTTTAGAGACACTAGTCATGACCACCCCAGAAAAGAAGTAATTCCTGAATAATAATAAAAAAAAAAACAAAACCTTACCTTGAAGAGGCTGAACTTCACAGTTGCTCCAGCAGAGGAAGCGGGAGTCAGTGGCCTTTTCCCGTGTAGAGATTGTTTATTTAGCCCTTTTTACAAAGGTCTTGACCTCCAGAGGTTTAAGATTAAGTCCAATCCAAGTGTCTGCAGGGAGGAAAAGGGGGACCCGGGGGTCAGTAGAGAAAGCAACTGAGAGAAGCAAAGAACCTCAGCTGCTGGGTGGTGCTCCCAGCCTGAGGGCATTTGAGCTATTTTCAGCAGTACCAGCAGCTGGACTTGTCTGCGAAGGGCTGAGAATGCCTTGCCGAATCACTACCCTCCGCCCTGGGGGGGAAAACCAACACAAACCAGGAAACCCACAACAACTTGGTTCATTGTGCAAATATTCATTGAAATTTTGAGGGAAACGGCCGGTGCTATTGAAAACACACACACACACACACACACACACACACACACACACACACTTGATTGAATCTTAAAGGAACACGGTACCTTGCTCCAACCCTGAAGTTTTCAAAAAGGTTTACCTGATCAGTAGAAGAAAGTAAGACACTATGGCACACTGACCAGGGGACTTCTGATTATCTCTTGCTTGCTCCCAACAGGTTTTAAGGCAACGTTTTAGGTCTCTCAGCTAAACATCAGCTACCAGCCTGTTCTTAAGACCGCAGGCAAATGGTTTCTTTCTAGCGCACACCTACATGTCCACTTTAAGCATGCTATTTTTGAAAGCTACCGGGTTAAGCCGATGACATTTCTTATCTGTTGGCTAAGACTGGGGACCATCCAATGACATGATGCAGAGAGACTTCTGCCTCCACAAGCCCAGTGGTAAAAAAAAAAAAAAAAAAGAAAAAGAAAAAGAAAAGAAAGAAATGACACTGTCTCGCTGTGACAGGCAAGCTTAGAACTTTGATTTGGTTTTCAGAATGAATAACCACAGTGAGCATGTATGTGGCCAGTAGTTCTCAGCTCGCTGTAGGCTGGGAACTCCATGAATACAAAAAAACAGGCAACTCAGTGTTGCCTTGGCATTTGAAGATTTATTATACTCAGGCTGCAAGAGTAGGTGAAATCAGAACCAAGGTCTCTTTTTACCAAGGCTGAAGTAAAGGACTGTGTACGCGGGCATCCTCGTTTCATGAGGCCTTCACTATGCCACGTGTCCTATCTTGTTTTCTATCGCTCTGATACACACCGTGACCACAAGCCACATTGCGAGGAAGAGGTTGATTTTATCTTATGGATCATAGTCTTTCATTGAGGGAAGTCAGGGCAGGAGCTCAAGGCACAATCCTGAAGCCCAAAACTGAAGCAAGGACTATGGAGGAATCACGCTTACTGGCTTGCTCAGTGTAACCCAGGACCACCTGGGTCCAAGAGTGGTCTCGCCCACAGTAGGCTGGGCCTTCGCATGTCAATCACTGATGAAGCAGATGCTCTCCAGGCTTGCCCACAGGCAATCTCTCAGTTAAAATTACCTCTTCCCAGAAGACCCTAGCTCGTGTCAAAAAACCAAGCAGCACTTCCGTTAGGAAGGAAAGGCGGCTGCTCAACCAAGCAAATAGTGCAATATTTTTTTTTAAGCCTTGATTCAATGAAGATGAATTCCCCTGATTTTCTGTTCCTGTATCCGGCAACACAGAAACATGGGAGCAGACAGAAAGTAATGCTTTACTCAAGATCTACAGGAAGACTCTCCAGTTGTTATGGAGACAAATACAAATCCAATTCCTTCATTGCTTTAATGACATTGGAAATGGCTTTTAAAATACTGGTTCAGTCTGGTGGAGAAAGAGGTATGGTATATGGTGAAATGTTTGAGCCGAGTTCACCATATACTAAAATGATGCAGACATTCTAATTTAAAATAAACCTACAACTTAAATTTGAGGTATCTAATTATAACCTTAAATAAGATTAGCTTTGATTTTAAAATATTTACCAGTTTTTAAAATACCATTATAGAATACTGCAGCTTTCTGTTTGATTAAATAGTCCTATTTTACCAAGTGTTACTTAACTTACTAGTTTAGAACAGACTCTTGTTTTAGTTGTTGAATGATAATCCTACCAATAAAGATTTGAGACCTATTCTCATACAAGTTTCTTAAAATTATTTTTATTTGTTTTCCCCTTACAATACTTTATTTACAAAAAGAATCATTTTTCTCAGTGTGCCTGCACGAGAAACTATAAATGTTAATGATACAAATAAGGATTAACTATCTGACTACCAAGTCAGCTATTATTTTTAATTCCCTGCTGCCTGCTTGCCGCACCAATCCCGCAGGAAGCTCATGCCTCACTCTCTTCTGCGTGGTCACATTACCTCAGAGTCTGCACTCAGACAAAGAGGTTGTGGGCCTGGTCCCCGCCTCCACTTAACATCCATCCTGTTGTCTCACTAAAGTCTCTTTGCTCCCAAAGATCCTGGGCCAGGATCCAAACAGCTCCTTTCAACATATTCGATATCCCAGAGAGCAAATTAGACTTCAAGCATATTTTAATGGTACAGGAGGGTCAAGTCTGATTTTTCTATGTAACTGTTGTGATTTTATCTCAACGGTGATACTGATTACAGTCATTCATATTCTCTTTCCTTTCTAAAATAAAACAGTTTAGAATAATCCATCAATGATTATATTTAAGTGAACCTCTACCTTGGTCCAGAGATGTGAGAACAACAGGCAAAATATCTGGGCAGAGATGTGGGGGTCTGTAAAAGAAGGTGGGATCTAGACACGAGAGCCCTGGTTAAAATTCAAAACGGGACCAGATGCTTCAGTAGTATTTGAATGTCTTGCATTTTGTATAAGCACGGGACAGGCTCCGGATGCTGGAATAGGAAGAATCTTTTTGATGAAGATTCATGAGCACAAAGTAGAAACAAACGCTGAAAAGCCAGATCACTTGGGGCATTTTCTTTTCTCCCTCCAAGAATCTAGACGGTTCCAAGACCAATGTTTTATTACAACCGTGCCCAATAAGACACAGTTTGCGTAGACCAAACTATCCTAGAGGGTGTTCACAGCCCAAGGGAGAATCTTGTTAACTCAAGTAACACCCCAGTTAGGACCACTGGTCAGGCAGATATGTGATTGGTAAGAGGGAGAGAAGTCTTTTTGTCATTCTTGCCCACACGGCTGCACCGCCCTAAATATAACGAACAGGGCAGTTTGGAGTTTGATAACCTCATCAGCTTTTCAAACACACTCCTCACTGTTGCAAGTGGCCCCCAGAGTGCTCAGTGCTCCAGAGAACTTCGTAAAAATAAAGTCCCACTGGAAAAGAACATCTGGACTCACACTGGCAGCATTTAAGAGTTTCCACTCAGACTGGAGCTCTGTGGCAAGGTACTAGCGTGCCACAGAGGTGGCTCTGGGTCCGTTCCCTAGCAGGGAGGGATAAATAAGATGACGCCACACCCCCATCTTCACCTTACTTTTCCGGTGCTTTTGCTGTTGGGTTTGTTTGTTTGTTTGTTGTTGTTGTTTTGGTGGGTATACTTAAGAAAAAAAAACTTTAAAACGTGATGACTCCAAGGCTCAATGCTAACGTGTGGCTACACTTAGCAATTATCTTGAAATAACATGATGATTTCCAAGAATTTTTCTGTGCAACTTCTTCAGTTCATATAGTTTGAAGCTTTTAAGAGTTCTTTTCTCAAGAGAACCGAGGCTTCTCAATCGCAGCCTCATCATCCTCTACTCTTTGGAAGGCTCTCGGGAGGAAGGAAGCGAGTGTAGTTTTCCCAGGAATATTGTTTTCGAGAGTTCACCCCCTTTGAAAAGTGAATTGCGCAGCAGATACCCGAAGGCTTTCGCCTTCTCAGTTCAGCGGCATTGTCTAATCCAGGAGAACAATGTCTCCTTCTCTCGGGCAAATGCTTTAGTGGTCTGAGGCAACAAGAGCGTCCAAAGCATTGGCACGGATTTCAAGGATGTATTAGAAAGGATGTCAGTCAGATTTCCTTACTGCAGAGACTATAGAGATTGGATGGAACTGAGTTAGAGGGAGGCATGTGAAAGAACGGAAATTGGAGCTGCAGTTAGGCACAGTCGTTCGCTTCAGCCATCCTCATCAAAGAGGTGTGCGCAAGAAAAGCAGTGCTCTTAGTGTTGGCGTGCAGCAAGCATCTTTCAAGCCACCCTCAGGTCTGCTGTGAACCGAACAAGATCAGCGCCCTAAGCTGGGAAACTGAGGTCCAAGACAAGGGCCTGATCAATCACGAAGCCCTCCTCTGTACTTGCTTTCTGAGCTAAACTCTAAGACCTTACCGACATTAGAATCTGTTTCCATTTGGGGTTATACCCAGAGACTGGGCTTACCAAGTGAAGCTCAGAGATTAATGAAGGGCTAACCAACTATTATCAGATGCACAAGTTTCATAAAAACAACTTCTTCACTTTTGTTAACTTTTCCAGTTAAAACTTTACTATTTTAAAGTCACTGCTGAGGGGATGGAGAGATGGCTCTCAATGGCTAAGAGCTATCGCTATGTAACTGCTATGTAGAGACCTGAGTTTGAATCTCCAGCACCCACCTAACAAGCTGGGGGAGATTCCTGGGGTTCGCTGAGCTCTAGATTCAGGGAAAGACTCTGACTCAAAGCACTAAGGCACAGAGTGATGGAACAGGACTCCTAGCATCTTCATCTAGCCCATATGTACCTGCACATGGGCATGTATATACACTATATATCACACATGAGCATGTGCACACACACACACACACACGTTTAACTTCATTGACTATGCATTTTAAAAGTATCTGTGCAGCTTATATTTATGCTCTATTTGAAATTAAACACATGCAAAAGTAGTTAAAAAGACTATGACAATTCTTGAGCCTCCTTAGGGTGGCCCGCTGAAGATCCCACAGGATTCTGTGTCCTGCATCTCTTCCTCTATTACCCTTCTTCCAGCTTCCACACTTAGGGCCTTGGCATACATAATGTCCTTGGATCAGAACCTCTGCATTCCTGGTTCAGCAGTTCATGCTCTGCGGAAGTCACCGTGCCCTTCCTCGGGGAAGGCCTTTCAACCCACCAGACAGGTAAAGTTGTCTCAGTTTTTACCTCTGAAAGAGCCATGTTCCTGCTAGGTCAAACAAGGCGCATTGATTTGAGTGGCTGACTTATAAGTGCCTCCCCCGGCATTTTCCCCACTTCTTCCTTCAGCGGGATGCCCCATAGGTATGATATCTGTTCCTGGCATAAAGTACATGCTGCAATTTGGCTTGTTGGATAATAAATGATTTAAGAAATTCCTCGAAAAGATCTTAAGTAACACAAGCACATTTTCTTACATGTCTACTAGAAGTTGTGAAGTAAAGCTTCTTACAAAAAAACAACCCCCCCTTCCTAAATCCTACTACATATTCTAATTAAGCACCTGTTTCCAGCCACAGGGACTACTGTGGCTAAATACATTTAATAAATTTAATAATCTCAATAAATTTGTGTTTGTTCTTTAAAATACATTTGGAATCCACTGTTCCTACACACCTAAATCATATCTCCAGATTTTCTAAGACCCATTTGACATTCTGTTCAGGTGAATGAAGCCCTCAGCCGAGGTCCCCAAGCAATATTTCTTCTGATTAAGAGAAAGATATAATATTCTATGTTTTATTAGATGGTCACACTGTTTCTCTGCAAGCCGTGCCTGATGTTTATACTGCAGTTTAGGAACACACAGTTAGGCAGGAGTTGCGTGGCACACACACTGCTGCTAAAAACAGTCATTGCCGGTCTCCTCCACAGGGTGTGAAACCCAATTTTATTTGTATCGTGCATTGGTTAGAACCACAAATGAATTACTAGTGGATGATTTAGAAGCCAGAAGAAGGAAATCCTGTCTTCCGATAAAGGGGCAAATCAATGCCACCAGAAGAGGAAAGGGGGAACTTTGTGGCATGGTTGCAAAGCAGGAGTAAAAGGTTCATTGAGGTCATTCACGGACTCTTTCCTGCCTGCAATTCTAAATGGCTATGCAGCCTTTTGTGTCACTGGACTCGGGAATGCTTGGTACAGGCTAGCAATGTTTTAAAATGTGTCTTCTTGTTCATACTCTTTGATAATATGCAAACACACTGTGGTCGTCATGGGGACATTGACAATATATTTCCTGATTCATGCAGTAAATGAATAAATTAACTCAACAGTCTATGGCATCACCGGTGGACAATAATTTAATCAGTTCTATTGTGTCTAAGCAACGAAGCCTCTAGAAAGTGACCCTAGGAAGCTGACCATAGGGAGGCTCCTAGAGAGGGTGGACCTCCTTCCCAACTCTTGCCCTACATGTGTTTCTCTTCATCTGTATTCTATATTCTGTATTGCCCACAGTAAACCAGTTAATATGGTTCCCTAAGACCCTGATTCATTCTAGAAAATTAACTGAAACAAAAGGAAGGGAAGTGGGGATTCCCATTTGTAAGCTGATAATTCATAAGCTAGGTTAAAACAACAACAACAACAACAATAAACAAAACAAACAAAAACAAACCATGCAGTTTGTTTGGGGATTGACACCTGAAGTTTGGGGAGTTTGGGAAGTGTGTACATAGCCTGTAGAACACCAGTTCTGTGGGTTATGAACCCCTTTGGGGTTCAAAAGATCCTTTTGTTGGGGTCACAGATCAGATATCCTACATATCAGATATTTACAGTATGACTCATAGCAGTAGCAATTACAGCTATGAAGTAGCAACAAAAATAGTTTTCTGGTTGGTGGTCACCATGACCACAACAGAGGAACTGTGTTAAAGGGTCACAGCATTGGGTTGGTTGAGAAGCACTGCTGTAGAGTCTGATTTTATTGTCTAGAATCTAGACTCCAGATAGTATCAGAGCTGACTCAGAGTAGAAGATGCCCAGGTATCACCCACTATAAACTGGCTGGGTGCTTGCTGGGTGGGAGAAATTCACACATCCTTTGAAGTCTCATAAGCTTTCTGTGTTGGTTATTATTAAATAAGTGTATAGGAGAAACTGAAACTGATTTTTCCCACTATATCACATACATACACATACGCATTACACAGAAAGATAGTTACACACACATACACACACACACACACAGAACACAGAATGCTAGAAAAGTGTCTTTGTGTCTCATGAGTGTCAAATATAAAAAAGATGCCAGCATTCAAAGATTAAGAGGGCTAGGGGTGCATATGGGAAGACCTGGAGGAA